>NC_042527.1:342500-432500 GCF_900963305.1 Echeneis naucrates
CTACATCCTACTTCCACTGGACAAATCCTCACCTTCCATCCCCGCTGCTCAGCATCCTTACCTAGATCTGCATACCTGAGCTTTTTCCTTTCATATGCTTCTTCAACTGAATCCTCCAACTCTCTCTGGGGAGTTGGCAATATATCATAAGTTGCCCCTATCAAAAATCTGCTACTACTTTCCTCCATACTCCACAGCTCTTTCGAACTATGCTTTTTCTTCTCTACACCTTCCCAGTTCAACCACTGTCCCTGCTCAGCCTGAGCCACTGCTCTTGCATTCCAACCTGCTCCACAACTAGCTTCTTCTTCTCTTTGGGACCTGCTCTACTCCACACCGGTTTGCCTGGGCCAAGCCCCAAGCCTCCCCAGCCTATCTGTACATTATCCACAATCTGTATGCCTAAGAGTTGCTTTTGCTTCCTGCACTGCCATTTTTGGATTCAATTTCTCCCCTTGGTTGAGTTTGGAACCATCTTACTAACAACAACATCTTTACTCATCTTTATTTCAGATATTTACCCAGATAGCAGGAGCTCTGTCCTAACCTTAGTACATTTAAACTCCTCCACTAGACTAGATACTGGGAGCTGAAGTATGCTTTTCCCATACAGTGCTACAGTACTTAAACATCTCGGAACACCAAGCCACTTCCTAATGTAAAAGCTTACTAGTTTTTCCATTTTCCCTGCAGCAGGAATCTCATATACCGACAGTGGCCGCATCAACCTGGGAAATAATCCAAACTGCAAACACCATAGCTTCAACTTTCCTGGAAGTCCTTATTTGTCTATTCTATCCAGTCCCTCAGCAACATCTTTCTGAAATTGCACGACCTGTTCTCTGTCATGCAAATCTGTCTTGTACCACCTACATAGACTCTTTTCTGGTTTTTCCCTAATTATTGGAATTTCCTCTTCATCTATTACAAACGTTCGATCACTTAATCGTCCTCTACTTATTGAGATACACTCTAGACTTTCATACTATTCATTCATTCATCTTCATCCGCTCATCCGGGACCAAGTCGCGGGGGTAGCAGCTCCAGCACACGACCCTAAACTTCCTTTTCCCCGGGCACATTGGCAAGCTCTGACTGGGGGATCCCAAGGCGCTCCCAGGCCAGTGTGGAGATATAATCTTCCCACCTGGTCCTCGGCCTGCCCAGTTGTCTCCTCCAAGCTGGACATGCAAGGGAGGCGTCCCAGTGGCATCCTTATCAGATGCCCAAACCACCTCAACTGGCTCCTTTCCACACGAAGGAGCAGCGGCTCTACTCCGAGTCCCTCTCGGATGGCCAAACTTCTCACCCTATGTCTAAGGGAGACTCCAGCCTCGCTCCTGAGGAAACCCATTTCAGCTGCTTGTACCCGCAATCTTGTTCTTTCAGTCATGACCCATCGCTCATGACCATAGGTGAGGACAGGAACAAAGACCGACCAGTGGATAGAGAGCTTTGGCAGAGGCCCCCTCACCCCATCTTCCCACAGTACCTCCCACAACATATCCCGGGGAACCCGGTCATGTGCCTTCTCCAAGTCCACAAAACACATGCAGACTAAATAGGCATACTCCCAGGCCCCCTCCAGGATATGTGCGAGAGTAAAGATCTGGTCCGTTGTTCCACGACCAGGACGGAATCCGCATTGCTCCTCTTCAATCTGAGGTTGAACAATCGATCGGACCCTCCTTTCCAGCACCTTGGAGTAGACTTTCCCAGGGAGGCTGAGGAGTATGACGCCCCGGTATTTGGCACACATCCTCTGGTGCCCCTTTTTAAACAAGGGAACCCTAATCCCGGTCTGCCACTCCTTTGGTACTGTTCCAGACTTACACGCAATATTGAAAAGGCATGTCAACCACAACAGCCCCTCAACACCCAGAGCCTTCAACATTTCCGGACGGATCTTATCAATCCCCGGGCTGTGCTACCTCAGTGACGTCCTCCTGGGAGATCGACACTGATCCTCCATCATCCTCCAGCTCTGCCTCCACCCCAGAGGACGTACAAGTTGGATTCAGGAGTTCCTCAAAGTGCTCTTTCCACCTTCCAACTGCCTCCTCAGTGGAGGTCAACGGTGATCCATCCTTGCCATAAATGGCTTGGATGTTCCCTCACTTTTCCCTCCTGCGATACCCAATGGTTTTCCAGAAACACATTAGTGCCTCCCGAAAGTCCTTCTCAATGCATTCTCCAAACTCCTCCCACAACCTCTGCTTTGCCTCCCTCACTGCTGAGGCTGCAGCCCTTTGGGCCTGTCGGTACCTTAGGAGTCCCCTGGGCTAAAATATCCTGGAAGCCCTCCTCCTTCAGTTGGACAGCTTCCCTGACCACCGGTATCCGCCACGGTGTCCAAGGGTTACCGCCCCTTGAGGCACCCAAAGCCTAAAGTCCACAGCTTCCCGCGGCAGCTTCGGCAAAAGAAGTTTTGAACATCGACAGCTCAGGTTCAATGTCCCCAACCTCCACAGGGATGCTGGAAAAGCTCCGCCAGATGTAGGTCTTCCTCCACCACCTAACCCAACTCACCATGATCGGGGCTGTGCATAGAAGTAAGCCCCAACAGATCCAACTGGTAGCACTCCACCTCCCGCACAAGCTCCGGCTCCTTCTCCCCAGCAAGGTGGCATTCCATGTCCCTAGAGCCAGCCTCTGACACCCAGGTCTGGGTCGTCGAGGCCGCCTGCCTTCACAGCCACCCAACTGGCAGTGCACCCGATCCCATTGGTTATCCCCACAGGTGGTGGGCCCACGGGATAAAGAAAGTGCCATGTTGCCACGGGCTGTGCCCGGCTGGGCTCACTGACGCGCTCACTGACGACCCTCCCTCCAGGCCTAGCTCCAAAAGAGGGCCCCGGGCTTCCTCCTGGCAGGGTCACTATTTTCTTCCCTCCTTGTTCCATGGGCTCTCGTGAACCATTCTTTGTCTGGCCCCTTACCTGGGACCAATTTACCCTGGGAGACCCTACCAGGGGCACTTGGCCCCAGACAACACAGCCCCCAGGTTCAAAGGGGCACACAAACTTCCCCACCACGATAAGCTGATGGTTCTCCAGGGAGGTGATTTTCACTTTAAGTTTTTATTAAGTCTCTCTCGTACTCTTTTCATACATGGCACCGTTGTAGTTATCAACGTCATACCATCCATGTATGCCCTAATTGGTGTAAGGTGCATCCCATTCTGCCGCCTCTCTCCACCTACAACCCACCTAGAACCTCTAATAATTACTTCCATTGCCATTGTGAATGCTCATGGAAGAATTGTACACCCTGCCATAATATATATTTGTAGCCTCTGCCAACCTGTTGTAAAACCTGCTGTACTTTAACATAGTCTGATAACCTGGAAATATCTTATTACTAAATTGACAACTACTCCAGGCACTCTAAAATACTCAAACGCCTCCCAAATAAGGCTATGTGGCACTGACCCAAATGCATTTGCAAAGTCCAAGAATATCACATGTAAGTCTCTTTTCTCACTCTTGGTTGCCTGAATTTGGTGCAAAATCATGCTAGTGTGCTCTAAACACGCTGTGAAACCTGGTATTCCTGCTTTCTATACTGAAGTATCTATTAAGCTATTCCTTTCTCCGTGCAACTACACTAAAGAAAACCTTCCCCTCTACATTCAGGAGAGAGATCATACGGAACTGACTCAGGTCTGAAGACTCCTCCTCCTTTGGAATAAGAACACCTCCTGCCCTACACCGTGCTCTGGGAATAGACTGTTTCTTCCAAACTATTCTTAATTGCCTCCACAAAAACTAGGATATCAGGTGCGCTTTTATAAACCAGGTAGGGGACTCCATTTGGCCCTGGGGCCGAAGAAGCCTTTGCACACCTGACGACCTCCTCTACCTCCTTCCACCTAGGTGGTCTAACATCCATTTCCTGATCTATCTCCTCTAATGGTGGCATGTCAGGTATTTCTCAGGTACTCTTCTACTTCCATCTTTGTATCTTTGAGCTGCCATCCCTTTTCCTGGTTAAACAATCCTTTAACAAACTTGAATGGGTCCCTGTAAAACACTGTCCTTACATATCCTTTATTTTTTCTCTTTTTCCGAAGATATTCAGCCCTTCTGAGTACAGCTAGCCTACTTCTCAACCACTCTTACAACACATTAATTCCCTCTCTCTCTTCCTCTGTAGCTCTTTTCCACAGCTTTCTTAATCTAACCCTAACCTTTTTTTTAGCTAATTTCTCCATTTCTCTTTGCCATCTAGATTTAGCAACCTGTATTCTTGCACCCCAAATCTTTCTACACCATAGGAGTAAATTATGTCTCCCATCTTCTCTAATCTATCACTTGAAGTTCCTCCTAGTCTGCTCAGAATTAGTCCCTGTTGTCTGTCTCCCATTCTTTGCTACTATTTGCCCTCAGTCATTCCACTTTAGCTTTCTGCTCCATGTTTCTCTCTTTGACTGGCCTATTCACCTCAGTATCAGCTGCATCCTTTCTTATAACCTCCTCCTCCACCTCTGTGGCTGTGTTGTTGATTTCTACCTGTCGCTGGATTTCATCCGACTTACTCAATTGACTTCTTAAAAAGATCTGATTGATGCGGCCACACTGCCCTTCCTTTCCCACACATCTCTTTCTTCCCTGATGGACGTATATATGTAGATGCCATATAAATTCATCAATATTATCCATAAGGATATTTGGGTGGCTGGCAATACCTTGTTGCATCAACAAGGTGAAGATGAACCTGCATCAGTTCTGTCCTGGTACTTCAGTTTCCTCCCACAGTCTAAAGACAATTATGTCAAGGTTAATTGGTGACTAAAACAGCCCACAGGTGTGACTGTTAATGTTTGTGTGTCTCTATATGTCTGCCCTGCGAAAGACTGGTGACCTGTCTGGGGTGTACTCACCTGGAAAACCAGCTGAAAATGGCTCCTGCACGGGATTCCCGGCTCAGGTCCTTTCTGTGTGGAGTTTGCATGGGTTTCCTCCCACCGTCTAAAGACATGCATGTCTAGGTTAACTGGTGACGGTAAATTGACCGTAGGTGTGAATGCGAGTGTGAGTGGTTGTTTGTCTCTGTCTGTCTCTGTGTGTTGGCCCTGTGATGTACTGGCGACCTGTCCAGGATGTACCTCGCCCAATGTGAGCTGGGATTGGCTCCAGCAGCCCTGTGACCCAGAAACGGATAAAGCCGTTGAAGATTAATGAATGAATGTTGGGGTGGCGCTGCCCAACTCCATTCTGAGGCTTTTAAAAAATATGCTAACCAATCTGCTCACATGCTGTCATTGACAGGTACTCTCATGAGAACTTATTTCAGTTTTAACCAACTGCTTTAGTCAAACAGAAGGGTGGCAGTTGTTAGTGCTGTCAACTCAGACTTAGTTTACATGTTCTCTCTGTCATGGGAAAGGCAAATTTCTCTATTCCCCACTGAAGTCCAACAATGATCAGTTCTGAGATCCCCGCTGTTCGCAACATCCACACCTACTTGACCAGTTATTCCACTCACATACAGTAGTCCTTGGTTCTTAGAAATTAAAGTAGAGATGAATTGTAAGAAAAATCTGTTTTTGCTCTGTGGACTCTGTGGACCTTGAACCGAAAAGTCATGTTGAGGAAATATCTTTGTCTTTCTGAAAGTATAAATGTTATGGATGTTTTTTGGAGTGAATCCAAACAAAAGAAGTTGGTGTGCCCTTAAAATGTTTCTGATTGTTATTTTGTCACCACAGGAGGTTCAGTGGTCATCTTTTCCTTTGACATGGGCAGTGAGAGGATGGAACTGAGTGTCCGATCACCGGTGCCACTGAATGACAACCAGTGGCATCGTGTGGAGGCTGAGAAGAACATCAAGGAGGCAGCACTGCAGCTTAATGGACAGTACAGAGAGGTCAGACCAACCCCCACACAGGGACACACAAAACTGGAGTTCTACAGAGAGCTATACATTGGTAAGACACACACACACACACACTTCTCTGGTATTACCAATGGAAATTAATTACACCCGTGACTGCTGAATATCTGAACAAGAAAGGTTTCATAGATTCATACATTTCCTGACTTCATAAACTAAGCAGGAGTCCTTTAAGGCACCATATATATATATCCATTTAAGGCAATGCATAGAAAGGTGGAGGTGACCTCCCTGAGAAAAGCAACACATTGACCACTCCAATCTTTCAGATTAGGATCAGAGAACCTCCTGGATTCAGAGGAGACTCTGGACAAGGGTCATTGGAGCAAACTGAAAGAGCTATATTTGACTTCACACAGGGGGCACAAATGGCCTGAATCAGATTTTTTCTTCCTATGCGATAGCACATCTAATTGTTTCATGGCATTTTGAATGGCACAAATCACATGGAGTCTGTTCTCTACAAACTTAGCCACTTTCATGTGATTCTAAATCAGATATGGATCTGACTTTGTGAAATTGATGTAAGTCTGTACAGCCATGCAACCCTTAATGGAATTTAACTGAATTTTTACATCACTGTAGATCAACAATAATTGTGCGGAGGCAGGAGTAACAAAAAAACAACAGACAAAGCAGTCAGTGGAGGGACGGTGAAATATGAAACCTTATTTAACCATATACGCAGATATCTGTAGCCTCCATGCCTGTTATTCTCAACCTCTTGTTGTTTACCTCCATTCACAGAGTTCTTTTCTCATGTGGGTCACATCGGGGTCAGGACCAGTTCATATTGGAGTCCAAGTTTTAATAGATAATTTGAACAGCTGCATTAAAAAAAAGGCTCTAGAAAGAAACCACAATTAAGCACTGAAGCTTGCAGTGTGAACGTAGTCTTTGTGTTTGTGCCTCTGTATACAGTTCAAGCTATATTTGTATGAAAATGAACCTTGTTCAGCCAAGCTCACTACAGCTGTGTTCCGAATGTTGTTATTCTGATCAATATTTTATGAGCTCCTATAGACAACATTTATAATTGACTAGGTGCTAAAATCACTGAGCTCTGTGAAGCTGCTGCATCTGTCAGTGTATTTATTGAGCATGGATTTATTTACGTTTAACTCCATGCAGTGGAGAGTTAGATCTGATTCATATTCTGAACCATCTTCATTCAGATCCCTCCTGTTCCATATGGTATATGTTTGAATGATCCACCCCTGGACAGCTACATACTACTGCTGCAGTAACCAAGCATGTTATAAAATACAGCTTGGTTTTCCTAAAATAAATTCTAAGGATAGATTCCCTTCAGACCCCCAATAAATGGAAGGTGCGAATGATAATCAGCATCAGCCGTGCACTTCATTACTCTCTGAATTAATGCTTGAAACGCTTGAATTTCCCAGGTGCTTCGAGTGGTCAGAGGGGATTCCTTGGCTGCATGCGTGCTCTAAAGATAAATGGTGAGACCTTTGACCTGGAAGAGAGGGCAAAGGGGACTCCAGGGGTGAGTCCAGGTTGTCACGGCCACTGCAGCGGCTATGGGATGCACTGCAAGAATGGAGGGAGGTGCGTGGAGCAGTACAATGGATACTCTTGTGACTGCTCCCTCACTGCCTATGATGGAACCTATTGCACTGATGGTATGATGTCAAAGACACCAGATTAGAAGAGCAGGTTGATTATATAAAATCATCTTTGATTTTAATGAATACAGCAAAGAGTGATGAACAAGCTACTGTTTCTGCCTGTGTGTGTGTAGATGTTGGCGGCTACTTTGAGACAGGAACATTGGTGCGTTACGACTTTCCATTGGAGGCAGGACCTATTGCGTTGCGGGATGTGAAGAGACTATCAGGTGTCAGTGTTCCTATTGAGACAAACCTGACTCAGGAGCAGCTGGTGTTCAGCTTCAGTACCTCCAGTACTCCCAGCATCCTGGTTTACATCAGCTCCAGGACTCAGGACTACCTGGCTGTGGTACTCAGGCATAATGGTGGGCTTATCAGCATCCTATCAAATGAATTTCTTCATTCTTTCATATAAGAAGACAGCTGGTGCATTGTTATCCTGCGCCTGTGCATGTCTAGGCACTCTCCAGATCCGCTACAGTCTCGGGGGCCTGACAGAACCTTACACCATAGACGTTGACCACCGTAACCTAGCCAATGGACAGCCACACTCTGTCAACATCACAAGGAACTTAAGAGAGATACGATTACAGGTTAGTGCTTCCTGCAACAGCACCCAACAATGTTACACTAAACACTGTATGCAGTAGATATGACTTAGTTTAGCACAAATATAGACTAGAGACAGACGAGAAGGCTGACATGACTAAATCTAAATCTGATCAGTTAACATCTTGTAGCTCTTTAGATGACTATAACAGCATATAGACACATAGAAAAAACAGACAGTTTGTTGGAACTACTTTCTGCAGCAGATAGTTGCGGTGGAACCTGTTCACTCCTTCTGTGTTTGATTGTGCCAGCGACTGCTTTAAAACAAATTACCCCTTGGGGACAATAAAGATTTCTATAAAATAAGATGTAGATTATTATGCATTACAAGAATTAGAACTGGCAATGGAATAAAAGTAGTGATGAAAAATAAAGGATAATAAGAGATGAGCCACCACCATAGATAAAAAGAAATAGAAAGTACCATAATTTCCGGACTATACGGCGCTCCTGAATTTAAGCCACACCCGCTAAATTTGAAGAGAAAAACTTTTTTGTACATATCTTGGCCGCATTTATTAATAAGCTGCAGGTGTCAGAAATAAGGGAGCAAATGGCATATGGCAGGAGTGTAAGTGTGTTTAATTTTAATTGAACAATTTCATTGGTCTACTGTGACCTGTTCTGTAATTTCATTGGTCTGATGTGACGCTAAATGTATTAGCAGCATGAAGCTCATTACCCGTTAAAATCCATAAATTAGCCGCAGGCAAGTGTGAAAAAAGTAGCGGGTTATAATCTTAAATTATGCTAACCAATAAATGAACAGAGTAAAGAGTTTGAGTAACCAGGTCAAGAATTTTTTCAGACGAGAAAAAGATGTGGAGATGAAAAGCAACTTAAAGCTGTTGCTTTTGAAACAGATGTCTCCTTAAATTTTGCCTGAAGTCAGCATCTCAAATTCAGGAAACGAATACCTGACATAACAGACATTAAAATTGCAGTACTCCCAAGGCCCAAAACGTACCAGCAACAATATTAAAAGTAACAATACTAGGTAGCATAACCTCAGGTTGGGCCCCAAACTGCTTGAGTCACTGTGCGCACTCCAGCTCAGATTGTCACACATCCTAAAACTGAGGTACTTGCAAGTGTACATAAGATTGTGATCATCACACCAAACACTAAAGTTTGCACTCTCTTTATACAAGGATGGGCAGTCATTGGCCTAAAATAGAGGTGTCGAGAGCACGGAATGCTAAGTGGTTTTCCAAGTTATTGCAGGATCCCTGATTTAGTTCCAGCCCGTAACAAAGTGGTGTGATGCAGATCGTTCCCTTTTCCCTCCTTTTTTCCTGTTGTTCTCCTGTTAGCCTCTCTGGCACATAAATAAATAAACCTTCGAGCTCCATCAGTGAGTCTGGTAAGTCCTGCCTAAACCATGATCTTCATGATAACTCGCCATTCTGGCCAACTCACGTTACTTATCATTGGTGGGGTTGTCTCGCACACACTTCTGCTGCCCCTCTTCTTTTAACATGGCTTTCTTGTTTTGATGTCTTCAAGCAGCAGATCTTGCACTGTGTTTCATTGACCCGTACAGCAAGAATGGTGTCCTTCGAGTAGGTTAACGTCTGTGGCCACTCGCCAAGTACAGTGCCAGAATGCTCTTTACAGGAACTCACCCATCACCAAAAGTAGAATCAACAAGGCCATAAGTGCCGCCATTACTCAGCAAAGTTGTGGTGTTGTTGGAACCATGAAGAGAAATTCTTTATGTTAATATCAGATTCAATTTCCCATCTGAAATTGTTCCTCTGTCTATTTTCTCTAGTTGGACCACTACCCAGTCTCCACCTACACTCTGCCTGAGGCTTCTGACGCCCAGTTCAACTTGGTCAAAAGCATTTTTCTTGGAAAGGTCTTTGGTAAGAGTGTATATTTGTGTATCTATTTGTACATATCTGCCCCACCATTCACCGTCCAATCTTGCATAAGTTGGCTTCTCTGACCGGAAATCTACATTTTTTTATGGGATCACTGAGAACACCTGATGTGCTATTTCATGAGAGAAGGAAAGTTCTCTTTAAAAAGTTATGAAAACTTGTCTGGCACATTGATTCCAAGATAAATTAATTTAGAAGTGACTTTGAAAGGGAAGGTGTTGAATGATAATGAACATGCTGCTTCATTTACTGGGAAGAGCTCACTCTTGGATAGGTTGATTTTATATCCAGAGAGCTTACCAAATGTTTCTAATATATTCAAGGCTGATGGTAGGGAATGGAAAGCGTCAGAGAGATAAATTAAGAGGTCATCTGCCTATATGGAGACCCTATGTTTTGGCCCTCGCAAAAATCCCTGTTAGTTTTTTTTGTCTGGTGTAAAGGCAGTGCTAGTGGTTCAATTGCAATAGCAAACAACAGGGGTGACAGAGGACTCCCTTGTCATTTGTCACAGGAGACTGAGAAGAGTTCAGATGAAACATTATTTGATGTTACTGAAGACATTGGGGCTATGTACAACAGCTTGGCTCACGATATGAATTTCTGTCCAAAGCCAAACTTTTCTAATGTATAATGTAATGTGTAATGAAACTACCACTTCAGGTGTAGTAGACTGTGAGGGATGCTAGGTTATGTTCAAATCAAATCAAACCAAATCAGATTTATTTGTATAGTGCAAATCATAACAAAGTTACTTAGTTACCAAGGCATGTTACATATAGAGCAGGTCTAGACCAAACTCTTTATAAAATGATTTAAAGAGACCCGACAGATCCCCCGATGAGCAAGCACTTGGTGACAGTGGCAAGGAAAAAGCCCCGGGGCTTTTGTTGGTTTGTAAAGCAACTATAGCCTTTGCCATCTGCTCAGGAGATAGTGGTCTGTCTAGAGACTGCATTGTGGCTTGGCCAATCTTGGGGAGAGTAATATCTGTAAAAATTGCTCCATCTCAAGGGGGGTGCAGTTTTGTTCAGAGGTATATAATAATGTATAGTAGTTTCTAAAGGCACTGTTTATTTCCAAATAGTCCCGGTTAACCCCATATTGTGTTTTGGTTTCAGAAATGACATTAGAAGCATCAGGACTGCCTGAGCTGGTGAGCGAGAAGCCTATGAGCTTTCTCTGCAAACTCATAGTATGAATATCTGGATTTAAGCAGCATTTTTTCAATATCAGTTGATGAAAGTGTGTCAAATTCTGACTCTAGAAGAAGGCGATGAGCCATTAGCGAGCTGATTGTCAATCTGAAAAGTTTTATCAGTCAGATGGTTTACTGTCTGTGCGCGCTGTTTCTTTGTAAATGATAATATAGCTATTAACCAACCCCTCATATATGCTTTAAGAGCTTTCCACACTGTGCGATGGTGCATTTCAGGAGTAGAGTTTGTTTGTATGTAGATATCAATGCGAGGCACTGACATTAGCCGAATCTTCATCTGAAGGCATACTTGTATTAAATCTCCAGCGTGGATGATTATAGTTATATCAATGAATTTCAATTTAAGGGAGAGTGAGAAATGACAGTTGCTTCATATGTGCAAGCCCTGACTGATGGAAGAAGCCTCTTATCTGAAAGAAAATAATTAATACAGGAGAAGATTTGGTGAACATTAGAAAAAAAGAGTAAGCCCTGGTGGTTGGGCATAATCTTTGAGAAAATTGTTAATTGTCTTCGCCAACCTGGATGTAGTTATTTATCTCTTGTTTGATCTGTCCAACATTGAGTCCAAGTGTGTGTTGAAGTCGCCTCCATTTATGAGATGATGAGAGTCAAGGTTTGGGGTGGATGACAGAAATCTAACAAAAAAACCCTCATCATCATAATTAGGTGCCAGCACTGCAGGAGCATTGAATTGGGTTCCAGTTACAATAGCATAGCTCCAATTTCTATCAGCAATCACATCTGAAGCAGTAAATGTAACATTTTTGTGTATTATGATAGCACCCCCCCGGTCTACTATTGAAAAGAGATTGAAAACTCTGGGAAACCCACTTTCTTCTCAATTTCACATGATCAGAGGAAGACAGATGCATTTCATCTGCAAAGATGTGAATGGCCTTTTCGTTGTAATTGAGCTCTGCCTTCTCTTGGGCCAGGCGGAGAATCTGTTCTTTAACATGGAAGAAGTGGGCCCTGACATGAAGGGTCTAGGTGGTTGCCCTGTCTTTGGCTTAAGTTGGACTAGTCGGGAGCTCAGTCGATCTTTGAAATCAAACAGGTCTTTTAGGAAGTTGGAGATAAATGCTGCTGGAGTTTTGCCCTCTTCCCCTTCTGCAATACTGACTATCCTTAGGTTGTTTTTGCCATCGACCAGCTCTCTCGATCTTCACATTTATTTTGAAGTGTTCGAATCTCACTTTTGGGAGCACTCATGATCACTTCCATTTCTGCTAATCCATCGCTAGTCTTTGTTGCAGAGTCTTCCACAGCTGCTAGTCTCTCCTCATGGAGGTTGATGGTCTGCTGAAGGGGTCCTGTTGTTTTACTCAGCTCTGACTTAACAATGGCAATATTGGCAGAATTACAAATGTCCTGAATTATATCTCTGAGCATAGTTGCTGCTACCTCCTCTTCCTCATTAGCATGAAAGGTTTGGTTAGCAGGAGGAGTCCAGGAGGACTCAGAACTTAAAACTGTTGCTTGGAAATGCATTACAAAGGTCCCACAACTATTTCAGAAGTAACACATTGGCTAAATGGTCTTTTTTGATCAATTGAAATTCCACCTGTTGGGAGCTGCTGAATATCATGTCTGCATCTCACCAGCGCACAAATAGGATCGAGGGGCTGTCTCAGTTGACACAACCTTTCAACATTACATGTGCTGAAGGAGTGGGGTGGTGGTCCCTCTTCAGAGGCTGTGTGCCAGTTACAGGGGCATCATACTACTCGGCCTCTTGGGAAGAGTTTACTCTAGGTTAATTGAAAGGAGGGTCCATCCGATGGTCAAACCCCAGATTGAAGAGGAACAATGCAAACACCAGACCAGCTCTTTACTCTTGCAGAGAACCTGGAGGGAGGGAGGGAATAGCCTGCTGCTCCATACAGCATAATTTCTATGAAATTTGTACAGCATCATATGTTCCTGCCTATACCTGTATTGAATATCTCCCTCTCCCGCTCTCATTCTCTCCCTACTCTACCCAACTTTGACCCCCCCCCCCCCCGTGTCTCCCTCTCTCTCTCCTTTTCCTTGCAACTGTGGCCAAGAGACTATTTAAAGAGACTGTTGGGTCTCTTTAAATAAGTTTATAAAGAGTTTGGTCCAGAATTAAATCTGATTTGATTTGATTTTATTTGACTTTTGAGAGCCATCTGATCCCTATATTCCCAAAGTGAGAGCTATGTGTGGATGCTTGCTTCCAAATCTGTTTGTGATATGCATGGAAAGGATTTCAAGGTGCAGCCATGGTGAAGGCAGGTTGCAAGTCTGTAGCTGGAGGATCGCATCATAGCTTTTTGCGTATCATGTGGTCCTGTTGGCCCCATCGGCCTTAGATCTACAGAGCTCACTGGATCAATTCACAGCTGAGTGTGAAGGAGCAGGGATGAGGATCTGCACCTTTAAATCTGAGGCCATAGTTCTCAGTAGGAAACCAATGGAGTGCCTACTCTAGGTGGGGAAAGAGTACTTGCCCCACGTGAAGGAGTACCAGTATCTCAGGGTCTTTTATACAAGGGGAACTCTGGAGTGTGGGAATCAAGGCAGCTGGTGTGTTGCTGCACCGCACCATTGTATCCACAATGGAACTGAGTCAGAAGGCAAAGCTCTCAATCTACCAGTCAATCTTTGTTCTAAGCCTCACCTATGGTCAGGACCGAAAGAACAAATTTGAGGATACAAGCAGCCCACGGGGTGGCTGGGGTCTCCTTTAGTGATAGGGGGAGAAGCTCAGTTATCTGGGAGAGACTCGGAGTAGAGCCGCTGCTCCTTTGCGTGGAAAGGAGCCAGCTGAGGTGATTTGGGCATCTGATAAGGATGCCACCAGGGTGTCTCTCTCTTAACTGGTTAGGAGACCTTGGGGCAGGGGCAGACCCAGGATGAGGTAGATCATATCTCCTCACTTGGCATGGGAGCACTTTGGGATCCCCAAATATGAGTTGGTCGAGGTTGCCAGAGAAAAGGAATTCTTGGGCTTCCTGCTACAGCTCCCTGCTTGGTTCCCCTGTAACCCGACTTCAGATAAGTGGTTGAAGATGGATGGAATGATAGTTTGGTTAAGTGGGGCCTCTATACAATACTTTTTAAGCATAGTTTTTAAAACATTGCATTGTTTGAGTAAAACTGTAAAAAAAGCATAAAAAGTATTGCTTAAAAGTATTCATATACTTTTCCTAAATAAAATATGATAGAAAGAGAAGTTTCACTGACTCTGTGATTTTTTACTGCTCTACAGAAACTGGCCAGATAGACCCAATCCTGATAGAGCGCTACAACACACCAGGCTTTGTGGGCTGTCTGTCAAGAGTTCAGTTCAACAGTGTAGCACCTTTGAAAGCCGCGTTGCGCTTCAGTCTCACAGCACCTGTCACCACTCACGGGATTCTTGTCCCATCAAACTGCGGAGCCTCACCCCTTACTATCTCTCCAATGGCCTCGGCTAGTGACCCCTGGCACATGGAAGCTGGTAAAGAAAAAAATTGAAGGAAGATTAAGATATTTAAAATAAAATTGGAAAAAAAAAGAAAATTCAAACAGATCTTTGCTTACTCCCATAGCCGGAGCAGTTTTCCCATTCAATGAGGACAAAGACAGTGTTGATGGTGTGGACCGCAACTCTGCCATAATTGGAGGTAAGTGTCCTGTGAAGGTCATTTCAGGAGACACAGATGTAAACGCTGTGAATCGTACTAAACTATTTCTTGCTGGTTGAAAAATGGAAACTAATTAAATTGCTTAATTTCAGGCATTTGATCAAAGATCAAAATAATATAAATATGACTAGGCAACTTTCTTCATCTGATATTTCAAACATATTTTCTTATAAAAGGTTTCAAAGATTTTTGGCTGAGTAGTGTAACTTGTCCTATTAGATTGTAAGGATTGTAATTGTTGAGGCTGTTTGTCATGTAGTAATTTAGTTCAGTAGGATAGCTTGTGGAGGGTTGCTATGCTCAACTGGTCACTGCGTCTGATAGGCAATGGAAGCAATGTGGTATGCACAACACTGAAATATGTTTGCAAAACATGGATATACGAAAGAAAATTAGACCCTTGAACCTTGAGGAACACCACAGAGTGAATTAGTGGAGGATGTGTTATATATTCTTAACTGGCCACTTTAAGGCAAGTTAAGCAGGACCAGGAATGAGTGTCCAGAATGTCCACAGTCTGCCAATGAGTGGACTGCATATATTAAACAAATAATTATTTGTTTAATATGTGAGTTACCGTTGTAGGGGAATTAGATCATTGAAGTTAATAATATCAATACCCCTTTAAGAAAAAGACTCAACAATGACATGAGACCAAAGGTTGTTTATTTAACATAAATTAACAGGAACAGACCAAGTCAGCAAAATCACAGAACAGCATGATCTAAAATATACAAATCAGCTGAGTGAGATATGTACTTTCCCTGAGTAAATTAAATGCTAGGATGATGAGTGAGGGATTTAAGGCTTAATTTGAACGGAGATTGAAATGATTTCAATTAGTTTAGAATATAAGTAATATATAAGTTTATATATAACTAAATATATAAGTTTTGAGGTAGTGTTTTCTTAGAGTAAATATAACACCAGACTTATGACAGATAGCAATAATGTTGCATCAGCTTTCCTTCTCAGCTGGTCTTTCCAGGACATGCTGCGGCTGCTTCAACTTCTAACAAATATTAAACTTGGTTAGTCGGCCGATACTTAATTACATGTTACAAACAAAAAAAGTAGTCTTAAGTTAGAACGCTCGCGCACACAAAGACACACACAATGAAAACAGAAAAACGTCAACTGGGACAGAATTTTTAAACAAGCATTAGCTACAATGAACAGGTCCGGAAGGAAACTTATGAAGTCTGCAGTTCTTCAAAAGTTCCTGATTGGTCCTTTGTTGTGACGGACACAAAGACAAAAAGGACAACTGGTAAAAATAGTGCAAAAGTGGCTAAGCTGCAAGCGAAAGACAGCAAAAGCAGAGATTCTAGTGTGCGTGTGGTTTCTCTTGTGGGCGTGTCTAGATGAGGAACAGAATCCCCATGCTTTCTGAACCAATGAGATTTTTGATGTTTTTTTTTTTTTTTTTTCCAAAGAAAACAAAGGAAGAATCTTTTTAAAAGCATTAAAGTCGCTCACTCATCTCATGAGCTATATTTTGAGATAAAACATTCCTGTACATACACATTCTTTGGTCTAATTTTAAGTTAATAGTTAGTTAAGAACATGAGAGAAGGAATACATAAAGCAATATTATCACACAAGGTTATTTATTGCCTTTTGGGAAATCCAGTGCTGCAATAAGTATCCTGTTATCCCAGAGCAGGGAAGGATCATTCCATGTGCTGTTACACCGTTCACAATATTTCTTCTGATTTAAGATAAAGGATGGAGGTTAGGAGGCAGGGCTGTAGTTGTCCTAAGTGGCTCAATTAAAGCTGTTTTTTAATTAAAGCTGATGTTTCCTCAGCACAAGAAAGGGACCAGGGACCACATAGAACAAGAAAGGCATTTGTCTGACCATCCATGAATGTGAACTGAAACTCAGATGTAAATGAGCTGAGGGAGGAAACGTGTTGGTTTAGTGGTTTAATGGCACTGGAATGTGATCAGTAGTCCATTGAAGACCAGAACCCTTCACTACTCATCTGCTTTGTTTCCAGGCATCATCTCCATGGTGATCTTCATTGTCCTCTGCATCATGGTGTTCGTGATCCGTCACATGTTTCGTCACAAAGGCTCCTACCATACCAACGAGGCTAAGGGGGCAGAGTCAGCAGACTGTGCAGACGCAGCGATCATCGTCAATGACCCAGCGTTCACCGAGACCATCGATGAGAGCAAGAAGGAGTGGTTCATCTGAGGCTGCCTTGGCCACCCGGACACATGACATTAGGATGTATGTTAGTTTTCGAAGCATAGGGAGTAGTCGTGAGGTGACCCCACCCCCAACCCCCGGGAGCCTTGGGAATGTACCAAGCAGTTTATTTAAAAACTTTATGGACAGCGGACACCATGGCATTGCAGCATGGATTTTAAAGCACAGGGCGCAGCACTGCCTAGCAGAGCCCATGTGGTGGTGCGGAGTAGTTGATTTTAACTTGATTTACAATGGACAGACAGATAGGATGACTCAGAAAGATGACAGTGCCATGATGAGTGAGTGTGTTCATCAGGTTTTACTTTTTTTATATGTATATATTTTTTTATTTCAGTTCAACTTGCTAAATTTATTTATGATTCGTATTTAAGTCATATATTTTTTCATTCATTTATTTCTATATGTTCATATCTTTGTGCCTCTGTATGATGTGCTGGTATTTTTTTAAGACAATGATTAATTAATGGTAATATTTAATAATCCCAATAACCCTCCACATCTGTAGCAATTCTAATTTACTGCAGCTTCTTTTATATTCACTCTCATTTTTCTTTTCTTATTTTCTTTTTATTTCAGTTTAATTTTAGCCTTAAGACTGAAAACCGAACAACACGTGTGTGTGTGTGTGTGTGTGTGTGTGTGTGTGTGGCCTGCCTGTAAAGGAGATGTAGCCATGACGTCTGCATCATTCGTACTAAGAACCAGGAGAAAAACGCAACGTCACACTTGGATTTATTTTTGCATCCGCGTATCTGATTGTGTCTTACTGACTGAAATTTTTCTTTTTACTGTTTTTGCTGCCAAATTCATTCACAGGTGAAGAAAGAACTGGCTCCTGTCATTCCATAAAAACTGGACTCGTTTTGTGTTTTTACTAGATAACTGAGGCTGATGCTGTCCTTTCTATACATTGCCAATTGCAATGCATCAGGGTTTAGTTCAGGTTTTTTAACTAATTTGACACTTTAACAACAATTGAAGTTTAGCCTAGTATAGCGCAGACATATGCACGGAGAAACTATTAGCTTAGCCTAGTGACCCAGTTCGGCTTCCAGCAAATCCACAGCTGTCTGATTCACTTTGGCTGCTTGGGCTCCATCCATGACAGCAGAGATGAGTCAGGGCTCAAGCTTAACAACTGCACTATCAGGGCAGGATGTTCATTCTAATGACACTGACAGCCATAATGTCTTTTTTCTATTTCAACTTCAAGATAATTTGTGAATCACAGCTTGGTGTTGCCAGAAACTACACCCAGTTTGCTTAGAGTGACATGAGTCACTTATGAGTCACTTATGATTTATGAGTGCACATCCAAACAGCTTTGAAATGTATTCAACACAAGATCCACAATGGGCAGTGCTCCTCTGTTATTTTATTGAGAATCGTTTGAATTTAGGAAAAATTCAAATGTGACAGAAACAGGATAACTTGAAAAACATTGTCTTGGTTGCAGTGCTATGGAAAAAGATCAGCACTCAGTGTTGGTGTTATTACAGAATTGTGTAGGATTTGGTCTCTAACTAACAGCAGAGAACCCTGGATTGAACCATGAGGGACACTATAGAGTGAGTCAGGAGAGGAGTAAAGCCAGCCATCCGCACAAAGAAACATCTGCCTGACAGATAGCACCTCCACCGCTGTGCTGAGCTCTCTACAGCTGATTTAAGGAGGATTTCGCTTTAAAACTGACAGCAAAATAAAGTCCAGAAAAGACTTGGTGAATTATGTAGGTAGGTTACTAATTGGAGCCCAAATGTAAATCTGGTTTCAGTAAGGTGTAAGTAAAAGTCTTATGCACTCACATTCAAGATGTGACATAGACAAAAAACACACATATGTTCACACATATGTAATTACATGAATTCTTGAAACTACATAAATGCAGTGTAGCTATAGCTTCTTCACCTTGGTGATGACTACTGGAACAAAACTTTCTGTAGCATCTTCTGCACTTTGGGACCATGACTCTTTGTCCAGTTGAAAGAGGAGGAAGTTCAATGGTTGTGATTCTTCTGTGGAGGCTTTGGCACTGATGTAACTGCCTGGTGTACAGGGATGCTAGTTTAAGCTGTGACTCAACGATCATCTTACTGGACCATTTAACTAGGGTTATGTTACTAGAGGGCTTTGATCTGAGATAACTGGACCACTACAGCTTTGCTATTTTTTTCCACTTATGAAGGAGCTCCCTGTCTCTCTGATATGCTAAGCTGGACAAATCTATACTAAATGATGATGAAATGCTTAGACATACTAACGCTTATATTTTCATCTAACTCTGTTCAAGATGGCAACAAATTAAACAATAATCGTTCCAAAATAAACAGTAAATCAGCTTCTGTTGGCAGGAAGGTGGGAGCGTCTTCATTTCCATCTAACTCAGTGAATATCATTGATTCTGTCTTTCCTCTCAGAGATTTTGAGGCCCGTCTCTTTTTAAAGGAGGTAGCATTCTTAAGGTGGACTAACACTACTCCTGAGGTCAGGGTTCTTCTCTTATCTGTCCTTTAAAAACCTGAGCTACATATTTGATTTTTATGACATAAGTTTCTGGAAGAGAATGTTGTTTCCCACATATAAAACTACGGCTTACATCCTGACATTTGATTGTATTGCAATTGTGTTCTTTTGACTGCACTGCAGTACAGTGGCATGCTGTTTCACACTAAATAACACACACTTCTGTTTGATGAGCCATTGTAGTGTCACCTTACTTTTTGTTCATGTTACATGTATAAAACTTTGCTAAACTGTTGTTTTTACAGCTGATTTCTCATTATTTGTGCTTTTCTCATTGTCTTGAAAAAAAAAGCTTTCTAATGGAAAGAGAAGTAAAATATGAGAACTAATATTACATTGGCTATTGTTAAATGCATACATGCAAACATACACTGTCTATCTGACAACCCAAATTAATCAATCGTGAGGTAGTGAGAACCAAAAGGACTTTACATTGAAATATGAGCGATCAGAGCTGGAGATGAGGAAGGTGAGATGTTTTCACTGTTGTATTTATTTAGTTGTGTCAGATCTGGATCCTGCATATTCAGAGTCAGAGATGCGTGAAGAAAAAACTCAGCAGAAGCATAAACCTAACAGTTCAAAAAGGGCTGTTTGAAAAACTCAGTTGCCCAAGGCACCTAAAGGTCCCCCTCGCTCATGTAATTCTCAGAGCCCAGTTTGCTCTGACTGGCAAATGCCATAGCAGCTACAGGTAAACAATTATGAACTGTGCCACCTTCACAATCTGGAGTGAAGCCGCTGCCAGACATCCAGGGAGAAGAGAAGGCGTAAGTGTAAAAAAAAAACTGTAACAAATCAAGGTCCGCAACAAATATTATGCTTCATATTAGGGATGAGCGAGTACAGCACTATCCATGTCTGTATCCGTATCTGCTCAACCATCTACATTATCTGTATCCATATTGGTACTTGGAAAGGGCGGGACTTAAACCAGAAGTGGGCCTGGTTTACACAAAAGTTTAATTTTGTTGAGCAGCTTGTACAAAGGTTAAGCATTTAGCCTTTCTCTCTCTTTCACACACACACACACACACACAAATATGCATCTGCCCATGTAGAAAGAGATTTATGCATAACACATCATGATAATATATATATATATATTTTTTTTCACTATTGTATAAAAAGGAATACTCCTCCCATTTGCTCCAGTGTATATATGCACACAGAAATGGTCAACTTGAAATGGATGTAACTGGGCACGTGGATGAAACTTGTGTCGCATTCTTTCATGATCTGCTGGGTCATGTGAACCTCCATTAATATGTTCTGATGAAGTTGTGCTGCCTTCCTGACCTCATGGCCAGCTGTTTTCAGGATATATCTGTTTCTGCAATGGCTTCTTTTGGTGTTGATCCTAAGAAGTCATAATATGTTTGACTAACTCCTTGTAACTAACTAACTTTTTTTTTTTTTGCATTTTTTCCCCTTCTTATGTTGGATGCTGGCCTCATCTTTGTATGGCTTCTGAGATAGTGAGCTTGTCCATATCTACACACGCTCAGTGAATTTTTTTCTGACCTTTTTGGCTTTTGGTTAAGCTAACCAAAACGTGTAATAGGCCTTACTCGTTGGAAAAGTGTATAAGTGCATATATGGGCAATTCCTTTTCCTGCTGCCTGCTGACTTCACATATTGATATTTGAAGGCCAGTGCACAGTCAGGAATCTTCTTGCTGTCCAAGACTGCTTTAATTTTTTTGGTTGCTTCAACTGGCCTGATTGATTCCCATGCTTTTTTTAATCAATCGACATTTTAGTTAAAATAAATAAATAGATTAAAATTAATATAAATAACAATAATAATATATTTTTTTTATTCCTCATTGCCTGTTTACTTTTTGGTTTGCCTGTTGCTTTCCGTTTTGATTTGCCTGTTGGCTTGCCTTTTGGTTTGCCTTAAGTGGCTCTAGCTCCTCTTCAACTTCTTGGGTCACGACAGGCTCATGGCCTTGAGACTTATATCTTGCGATCTTTTCCCTAAGAATTCTTCTGTTTTCAGACCATACTACCCTCAACCAATGTCATTTGGTCTTGCTTTCATTGTTAAAAAGTGTGTGGCAAATTTCAAAATACCTGTATTTGTATTTTTGTATTTAGGGTTATCTAGGTTTATAGCAAAGCACAGTTTGGAGTACAGTACAATAAATTATAAGGTGTTATTATAGTTGGCACATTTGCAGAATGAATCAACAAACGCTAACAGAATGGTAAAGGGTCATTTTATTGATTTTAGTAAATATTTTCAAGTAATAAATGCATATTATGGCCATATAAAATACATTTCAGACAAATCTCACCTGCAGTAGATAGGGCATTGCAAATGTGATGTACTACAGCAAACTGAATGGTAAGGGGACATTTTCTTTATTTCTGGTGCACATTTTTCATTACTTAATACGGAAACATGTCATTTACAGACGGTCCCTCAGTGGACCATGCTGAGTGACAGTAGGTTGACAATGTGGAGACTTGAAATCGTGAGGATAGTTTACAGTAATCTTATAGTTTATCAAAGTATGATGACGTATCTATTAGCTATAGTCTTTAATTATGTTGGCACTGCGGTGGATTAAAAAAAACACAAATAATAACGAATGTCAAGCCAATATCGAATAACCAACCAACTTCACCACAGTCAATTTGTGTTTCTTTTTTTCTCCTGCTGTAAAAATAAAAAACACACACATTCGTGTGCTGTGAGAAGTTGTCTTCTACGATTTCTTCCAATTTCCACACTGGTGACCCCGACCCCAGCCAGCACACTCATGTGGGGCCCAGCTAATTTTGTCCTCAGTTTCCATGGAGTTGATGATGGGCCCTTGTTGGGCTTCATACAGATCCCACATGGGCAAAACTGGTTTTTCCCCACAAGGGGCCCACATAACTTCCCTTACATGGGTTGATGAAGGGCCCTTGTTGGGTTTCATACAGTTCCTATGTGGGCAAAACCAGTATCTCCCATGTGGGCTCGTGGGTTCAAGTTGGGCCCCAAAACTGCTTTATGTAGTGCTCCTGTGGACCACAGCAGATGCATATGGGCTAAATTACATTACATTAAATCCTCAATTACAAATATACATTTTGCTTGCTAAAGAATGGTGTTTAAAAGTAAACAGAGACTACATGCTACTTCCTTTAAATAAAGCAGCATTGGTATTGAATATATAAATCTTACTGAAGAGTAAAATAATGAGAAGAAAAATAAAAAGCTTAACATGTAGAATTTCTTTATTTGTCACAGTGTCAGGCCGGGACTCAAACAGGACTCAGGAGCAGAGGCTTTGTAAGTCACAGACTTTATTCTCGGCAGCAATGACCTCAGAACCAAGTGAATAAAGGAAACAGGGCTATGAAACATTAACTTTAACGGGGAGTCACAAGGGAAAAAGGGGGACAACACAAAACACTGGTAGGGAGGAAAAACCTGACTAATAAAACAAAAGAGAACTCACTCACGCTTCTAAGCGGAGGATCGATATAATTCTATGAAAATATTATGAAACTCAAAATCACTCTCAAGGAGGAAAACACAAAAGCTATGAACATTAATCTATACAACAGATTTTACAAACAAAAAGTCACTCATATAGAGGAAAAAAAAAACAAAAGGCTATGTTGAAAAGGAGCTAACTCTGATATAGAAATTTACAAACGAAAATTCACTCAGTAGAGGATCAAAAGGCTTACACAAAGAGACGAGAGCTGTGGCATGGACGTAACGCTGGTGTGGGACATGAAATGACGAGACACCGTGAGCCCAGACAAGACAACCTCACCACGGTGTGACACACAGACCTCAATCAGAACAAAGACCGACTAGTGATGGCATCAACTGTCAAATTTGATTTGAACAAGCCTCACACCTCTTCCTAACATACAGCAAGCAAGCAAAATCTCACAGATGGAACTTGCAAAATTTTCCAGATATGCAACGAGCGATGTCACAGTGAGAGCCAGACAGAGGGGAGACACAAGCTGCTCCTCGCTGTCAGACAGTTGCAGGCAGCTCTGGGGAAGAGGCAGAGCTGAAAACTGGAGCTCCTGCAGGAATTAGAGCCAGAGTCTGCTTTCTTCCAGAGCTGTTTACCGGCGGGAGGAAAGCTCAGAGTTTAATCTTCACACTTCACACAGGATTTTGTGGCTGCTATAGGCTAGTATATGAACATTGGTGCCGAAATGAAAAGGTTATAAGCGACATGCACACTCTAATGTAGGATGTGTCCCAGGCATTGAAATGTTAGGATTAAAAAGTTGGTTTTAAACAATAAAAAGGTTTTGTGTTCGAAACTTTGCATGAAATAGAGCCAGGGTGAGCGATTTCTCAAGCAACACATTGCGCCGCCTGTTTGATGACACATGGAGCAGGTTATAATTCCTTCATAAGGAAACATTGAAAATATGACGCTCGCTCACATTGCTTCCAAGTGGGAATGGGTGTCAGAAATTCTGAAATTAACTTTTATAGCCCGAAGCATATTTTTAGGTTTCTGCTCCAAAATTGCATACTCTCAATAAAAAGCTTATATCTCAGGAGCCACAAAGTCTATTTGAATAATTTTAGCATCATAGTGAAGGGAACACCTGTGAGATTTATTCAGATGTGTAAATATCACTATACATCTTACTGGTTAAGAGTAAATCAGGATGGCAGAACAAATTTGAAAAAGTTCATTTTGACCCCCCCCCCCCCAAAAAAAAAAAAAAAAACACTTTTTGAAATGATGCAGCTCCCTTATAGACATTATAGACATTATAAGATGATACCACCATGTGTGAACATTCTTTCTGCAAAGTTTGAGACTGAAAATGTTAAGTAGAACAAAATTTAGATAGGTTTTAGTACAGACAGTTCAGGCGAGGACTCATTTTGGCATATTTTAGAACCTGTGCCATTTGATTTTTCTCTTGTACCAAACTATATATTTTACATGCAGCAATCTTCTGGCTCTTTTTTCTACCATGCCAAGTTTGGAACCGAGGCCAATGCCATTCCCAATGCATTTTTGGCAGACCTGGAGCACAATGGAGCGTCCTGCCTGCATCCCGTTTGGACATGGTGAGCAACAGCCATGGGCCCCCGATGGAGGCTGCTAACGGTACCCCCATCTGCACATATGGCACAAGGTACTTTGAGTTGTGTTTCGGAGGGCAGAGGTTTGGCTGGGATCAGCGGCTCAGTGAGGCCATGACCCCCGACCTTAAAAACGCAGCTCAGTCTTTTCAGTCCTCATGGACTGTGTTATGGGACTTGCCTTTTCTTTTTGTTAATCTGGATGACATCCTGGTTGCGAGCATGTCAAAGTGTCAACACCTCTGGCACCTCCGAACACCTTTTGAACAATTTTTAACCATTTAGCCAACATGGGCTAATTGTCAACCCTGCCAGTGCCAGTTTGGCCTCTCCACAATTGGAGTCACACGTAGTCACTAAAGATGGTGCAGTCCCTCTCCCATCAAATGTGGAGGCGATCACACAGTTTCCCTGCCTGCTCACCATCAAACCTCTGCAGGAGTTCCTGAGCATGGTGAATTTTTTTTACCACTGTTTCATGTAAGTATGATTGTTCAGGGATCATGGCCCCTTTCAATGTTTCATGACATCTAGATCTATGCCAGTTTTGTTGCTGCACAGCCATTTTTATTTCTCTTTTTATTTTTCAAATCAAATCAAGTCAAATTAAATCAGATTTTTTTGTCATCATATCATCATATCATAACAATCATAACAAAGTTACATCAAGGCACTTTACATATAGAGCAGGTCTAGACCAAACTCTTTATAAATTTATTTAAAGAGACCCAACAGATCCCCCGATGAGCAAGCACTTGGCAACAGTGGCAAGGAAAAACTTCCTTTAAGAGGCAGAAACCTCGAGCAGAACCAGGCTCAGGGGGGGCGGCCATCTGCCTCGACCGGTTGGGTTGAGAGAGAGAGAGAGAGAGAGAGAGAGAGAGAGAGAGACAGGCAGGCAGGCATTGGAGGGGGGGGGGGTGTAGGCAGGAACATGTTGTTGCATGAAGTTCATGGAGTTGAGCTGTAATACAGAATTCATGCTATATGGGACCAGCAGGTGTTGCAGGAACATGGGATGGAGATGAGTCACCACCTGCAGGATGAGGACAGGGAGAGAGAGGAGAGGAATTGGGAGAGACAGAGACTTTGGCAGAACATGGTTAGTAAATGCAGTATAAATGCTTAGAACTGGGTGAAACTGTTTTGTTTTGTTTTTTTTTTGTTTTTTTTTTTTAAGAAGGATGGTTTTTATCAGCGCATGCAAGGAGGGAGTTAGAGAGAAAGAGGGAGAGAGGGTGACAGGGAGAGACAGAGAGCGAGAGAGAGAGAGAGAGAGAGAGAGAGAGAGAGAGAGAGAGAGAAGCTCAGTCCTTCCCCCAGCAGCCTAGGCCTATAGCAGCATACCTAAAGAGTAGAGGACTTTTTAACTGTACGCTCTGTCATACAGGAAAGTTTTAAGCCTGGTCTTGAAAGTTACTAAAGAGTCCACCCCCCGGACCGATGCTGGGAGTTGGTTCCATAGAAGAGGAGCCTGATAACTGAACGATCTGCCTCCAGATTTACTCTTGGAGACTCTAGGAACCACAAGTAAACCTCCATCTAGAGAGCGGAGTGGCCTGCTAGGACAGTAAGGAACTATGAGCTCTCTGAGATACGATGGAGCTTGGCCATTAAGAGCTTTATACGTTAAAAGAAGGATTTTGAATTCTACTCTATATTTTACTGGCAGCCAATGAAGAGCAGCTAACACGGGAGAGATGTGATCTCTTTTCCTAGTTCCTGTTAATATTCGTGCAGCAGCGTTCTGAATTAACTGAAGGCCTTTTAGAGATTTGTTTGGACATGCAGATAGTAATGAGTTACAGTAGTCCAGCCTAGAAGTTACAAATGCATGGACTAGTTTTTCTGCATCATCCTGAGAGAGGATGTTTCTGATTTTCCTAATGTTTCTCAGGTGGAAGAAAGCTGCCCAACTAACTTGTTTTATGTGAGGGACAAAGGACATGTCCTTCGATGTATGTCACCTCCGGCCGTTCAGTGGGATTATTTCTCCACGAAAATGAAGGCAAACAGAAGGGGCAATGAGAAATACCCACATATGACTTTTATATTGTACAGCTAGCTTGTTAAAATACTCATCTAACATGTTAAAATTATGTTTTAAGCTAGCTACTTGACAGTTCTTTTTAAATTGTGCTACCTATTGTTTTTCCCTCCGGTGGGCGTGGCTTTCGGAGTATGATGCGTTGCCCTGTCTGTGCATATTCTCATTCATCCAGGGTTAGGGTTAGGGTTAGATGCTGAACTATGTTATACTTTAATTGTTATTCCAATACACACTCATGCAGATAAAATGCAGGCAATATGCAGACACTGACTGAAGCACACATAGTTAGCCCACTAAGGGTGTGTTGTGTTCATATGGGAGGTCTATAGTTGTGGGCCCCAAGCATTTGCCTGGTTTGCGCCTCTGAGTTTATGTGAAGTCATAGTATTGATGATGATGATGTCTTGCCTATCTTATCACTGAAGATGAGAACAAACAGCTTTCTTAAAAAACATTTATTTGTTTTAACGTACAATAAAAAAAGATAAAATATAAATTGTTGTAAAATTCAGACTGCTTTAACTCAAAGAAGCAACTCTGGATCTATATCCTCATCTGACTCAGTTTCACATCATTTAAAATAAGACATACTAAAAGGAGTATAGTCTGAGTCAAAGCAGAGAGAGCTCCTCATTGACTGTCTGCAGTTATCAGGCTGCCAAAGTAAGCAGTGATTGTCTTCAACTTGTTGTTGAGGAAGTTCTGCTCTACTTCGACCTTCCCTCCTGGGCCAGCCAGAGAGGCCACCTGAGGAGAAACGGGCAGGGCATCCATTATCTGACAGCTGTTTAATAGTTAGTGATCAATTAATCAAACAAACAATCAATCAATCAATCCCTCAACCATACACTGACTAGGTTTAATTTAAGGACAAAGACCAGAAGGGTCTACAGGATTTGTAAGATAAAAGCAAATCTGTGAAGGGGGAGCTTTTCAAACCAGTAAAATGGTCTTATAATCAACAGGCAGACACTTCAAGATGAGAAATAGTCCATATTACAGCAGATTTAGTCAACACATATGCAGATGAGTTCTGAGGCGGTTGTATTTTAGCTTTATTCTTCATTGGAACAATTTTTTTTTTCTCATAATGTTGTGTCCGTAGGCAGCATATGAATGGAAACCTTGATCTGTGGCTGACAAAGTATTTGTCTGAGATGTTATCGGTCTACAGCAACATCTACAGTGGCAACTGTTTACAGAACCTTTAAATGTCAGTAAATGTGATTAACACATCTGATTTCAGACCATATTTAATGAGATAACCACACAGACAACGTGAAAGAGCTTCGTGGATCTCATGGCTTTTTCTTTCATCTCACCTGATCCATGTCAGCATTCCGAGGAAGAAAGTAGACAATGTTGTCTGAAATCAATTTGGCTTGACCGAAAATCTCAAATGTGGAGACTGTTAAGGATGAAAATAAAAGTTTGGTGAAAAAACTTGCAGAAACATTTTTTTTTTTTTTTTTTTTTTAAAGGAAAAGTGAGGGACGTTACTTCAAATGGACACATTTTGGGTCATAAGTCCTCTTGAACAAACCTCTAGCTTGATCTCTCAAGGCTTTGAACCATTGGATGTGACGTCAATACACAATATATTACCACAGGTCCAACACATCTTTGAAGAAACTTTATGAGCTAATAATAAAGTGTTCACATAAGACTGGCTGTTTTAGATGTACCTCTCTTTTAAATGTCTGATGCTCTGTGAATGAGTGTTAAATTGAAGCAACCTTCGGTTTACTAAGTTGAGACCCAAGTGGACTTTGTTCTTTCTCTGCGGAACTTTATTGATCTTAAAAGGATATCCATCTGGCTCAATCATTGTCTTGATGTCAAACACCTCAGCGGTCAGGTAGTCTGGTCCTCCCCACGGTGGTGACAGGAAGACCACATCGCCACGGAGATGGGATGCCAACTGCAGAAAGTCCCCTTGGAGGAATTCAATCTGATTGGCCACACCATAAACTGCAGCGTTGTGTCGCGCCAAGTCCAACCGCACCGCGTCAATGTCTACTGCCAGGACTGAAGGGACAATGGCACAACAGAAGAAAAGGAGAAACACTGAGCTGAAAACTTGCTGTTTCCTTTCAGGACTCACTGTGCAGACAGGAGTCAAACCAGGATAAACTCTGAGACCAATTTTTGTCAAATGGAGCAAACGGATCCATTTCATAACTGTTGATCCTGATCTGTGGTTTTCGATGTCAACACCAGCCAAATGAAGGTGTAATTGTGCTTACCTTTCTTCCCAGTAAGGGCAAACTGGATAGCGTTTCCTCCCACACCACAGAAAGCGTCAACCACCAACTGACACCCATGAAATTTGTGCTCCACTCTGAGAGCAATGTGTTCAGCAATCCTCTCAGGAGTCACAGAAAACCAGCCCTCTGAGAGAGAGAGAGAGAGAGAGAGAGAGAGAGAGAGAGAGAGAGAGAGAGAGAGAGAGAGAGAGAGAGAGAGAGAGAGAGAGAGAGAGAGAGAGAGAGAGAGAGAGAGAGAGAGAAAGAGAGAGAGAGAGAGAAAGTAACTGAAGTCATACTTACTTTATAAGAAGGTTCTCATTTCTTTCAAATCTCCTTCTTGTTGTTTGTCCCTCTGATAAACTCAGTCTTGGTCTTCATTTTCTACCTGCGCTCTGTTTTTCTTGATCACAAAATGATCCATTGCAACGGACTGTAGGCTAGCTGGCCTTAGCCTAACGCAGGAGTATAAAAAAAGACTCCCCCCTCCCCTCCCCTCACACACACAGGTTACAGGGTACACCAATGGGGTGTAGCATAAACACGCAAGGGGGAATAGGATTGGAACAGTATATATATATATATACATAGAAAATGCCTGTTGGGCTTAACTTGGGCTACAAACATTTTTGATGGGGCTATAGCATCCCGTAGCTCTGGTGTAGCGCTGTCCCTGCCCCATAGCTGTGACCTCCTCTGCACCCACATACCCCAGCCCCTGACAGCTCACTTTGTTTTATACAAAGGTGAGCTGGTGGCTGGTATTTAATGTGTTTGAAACTAGGTTTATGGGGATTGTTGTCATACGAGCATGATAATACATCAAGCATGACCACCCAAGTGTGTCACTGCCAACTGCAGAAAGAAAGGCAACACAGCAACAACTTATAACCGTTGAATTTAAGCAGCTCTTTCCTGCAGGATCAGACCAGGCTAAAAATATTACTAAATCCATCAGCATGCTTATACTCTCCTGAGACAATGCAGACATCCTCATCTTTTTGAAAAAGAATTCAAAGTTGTAAATACAGGTGTGCCTTTTATTAATTCACAAGGAATCTTGCAGACTTGTACTTTGATGCAAGTCTTCTTGAATGGATTTTATAAAGCAGTTAGTGTTTTTATTTTTATTTTAGTATTTTAATATTCAAGCACTGGATGGACATCTTAAATTATTTTTGGTTATTTTTCCATGTTTAAAGTATTCTGAATTGTTCTACAAAATAAAAAAGCATTCATCTTGTTACCCATGTTTTTTTTTTTTCTTTCTTTCCTTTGTGATCCATTGCACCCCTTACCATGACTGTAAGTAGCAGCTCTGTTAGGTTTGGGAATGTTTGGTAGTTTTATTTTAGTGCCTAAGGGAACTTTGGTCTGAGCAAATATTAAGAAACACCACTCTAGCATAAGGGTTAGGGTTAAAATCTCCCTATTGTCTGTCATCGTCATTGTGACTAACAGAGAATCCAAATACATCTGGGAGAGAAAACGCTTCAGTCACCTCTGATAAAATTTTGTAAAATCTTCTCCAATGCCTTGTTTCTTCCACTGTCTCATTCCCACTGAGGGTAGTAGTACCTTTTTAAGGTATAAGTGGTAATCTGAACTAAATCAAAGTTTTATTTGTCACATGACAACACTGGATGGAGAATCTGGCTCAGTGGAAGGTCAGACTGCACATAATAACAAGCTATCTAATAGTGATAATATGTTGCACTAGTTGGGAAATATTCTGTGGAATATGGAATATGAGCCAAGGTCTATGCAGAATGGAGTGGATGCAGTGCACGGACTGACCTCGGTCCAGCCGGATCCCCTCATCGAAGCGGGAGAAGAGCCTGTAGCGCTGAGCCCAGTATTTAGCCAGTTCAGGTTCAGCTGCCATCTCTGTTGGGACCTGCTGCCTCCTGCCATGCTTACTCTTCTTGTTTCTTTTCCTCTTTGGCTTCTTTTCATCTGTCACACTGAACTCTACACTCACATACACGTTATTTAGCATTAGACAACACCACTTGTCACAAGATTCTAATAATCTGATGATTCCTGTGCTCACCACTGTTGTGTTCAGGTGCATCGCACAGTAGAAAGTCAGGAACTTCTAGAGATGATAACTGTCTGCCAGGCTGCTCTTCCTCCTTCCTCATACTGTTGATAGTCTGATGAGCACAGGCAAAGGAAGTGTTAGACTGCAGTTCCTTCCTCTTTTCTGGACCTAAACTGGATCGAGAATTAAAAACCTCTTTTTCCTCAGTACTCTTCTTTTCTCCACTCTCACAGTCCTCGGGGTCCTGTGAACTTCTTCCGCCTGTCTGGGGACAGGGACTCTTCTGTATCTCTATCTGGTTGTTCTTGAGGAAGTTTTGGACCTGTGGAGTGAACACATCCAGTGAATGGTCAATGCTCCTTTCACTTTTGCTTCCAAACACCAATAGATGACATCAATACGCCCAGTAGATGGAGACACAAAATGCTCAGATTACACTACTGCACCATCAATTACAGTAGGTCTGTTAAATTAAGTGTTAATCCAGATTAATTCATTAGAATGATTAATTTAATAAAAATATTTTTATGCAATGAATATGTCTCAAAATCCTGAAAAAAAGTGTCTCATGCATATCGGGTGCACTAATGTGTCTATTTAATGTCCACTAATGAAGTCTGTCCAAGCGGAGTTGCCATAAATTGAATTTAGCATTTAGCATTTATTAATTAGTATTGATACTTTAGAGTATATTATATATTATTATATTAGAGTAATTGATAGTCAAAGGAGTTGTGTGTGAGTATCAATACATCCATCACTGGTGGTCAGCTCATTCAGGACCTTTAAGGGGACTTTAAATCCAACTGTTTATTCGATGATTTATAATAAAATGAATGAAATTAATATTATGAATTTTTTAAGAAGTGAAATGGACAGAAATAATTGTAACCCCCTCACTAAAGAAAAGGATATCTCAAATGCTGAAAGAGCAGGAGATAACACCAGTTTAATAAGATAAGTAACAAAACCTATGTCATTGTCAGTAACAGTACTGGCTTGTAAAGAAGGAAAAGGTAATTAGTTAGATTACCTGTTATCGGAAAAAGTAACGCATCTTATTTCAGTGGTATTATTTCCCATTGCTAATTAGAAATGGTACCTTGTGGAGAGCAGAGCTGATATGTGGCTGTGTGTTATCACCACCGCGTTTCCCAGCTGCTCTCTTTGTCCATAGCTGCCTTTGTTCCTTCTGACAGGCTCTGCTCTTAAAGTCCACCACACTGTTGAACCTGGGACATAGACACACACCATGAGACCTTTCTACTTTTTGCATGACTAGCTCAGATGACAGTGATGCATGTTGTGGGAGCAGAGGAGCTGGATGAGCAGCAAAGACTCACTGGGGCTCAGGGTTGTGTTTGAGTCCCAGTTTGGTCCAGGCATTCTCAGAGGTCAGCTGTGGGTTCTCCTCCACATCTAGCTCATGACTGCAGACAAAGTGTAAAACAACCAGCATCAGTTACACATATCTCTTATCAATCTCAAGCATCAGTATCTACCCTACATTCAACAGATCTACTAGAGAAACTCACCTGCGTTTGATTTTAGCAGGTCCTCCTCCTGGAGGTATATCTTCTTCATCGTTATCATCATCATTTTTTTTTGACATGTTATCCCTTGTGCCACATTGTCTGTTAGAGCTGCCAGCTGCATGCTGGGAACCTGACTCAAAGCACAGGATTCTTATTAAATTAATCAGTGAACACATTTACTTAATTAATATCATTCATTCTTCTATCCCTTATCTGAACAAGTCGTGGGGGTTGCTGGAGCCAATCCCAGCTCACACTGGATGTTGGCAGGGTTAGGGTTACACCCTGGACAGATCGCCAGTCCATTGCAGGGCTCACATACAGAGACAGACAGAGACAAACAACCACTCACACACTCAGACCTTCTAACAATTTAGAGTCACCAGTTAACCTAGATATGCATGTCTTTGGACTGTGGGAGAAAACGGAATAGCTGGGGGAAACCCATGCAGACACGGGGAGAACATGCATACTCTGGAAAGAAAGGAACCAAACCTGCAACTTTCTTGTTGTGGGGCAGCAGCACTAACCTATGCTACTGTGCTGCCCTCTGATTGATTTATCCATCCATCCATATTCTACCGCTTTCCCATTTCCAGGTCACGGGGGATGCTGGAGCTAATCCCAGCCAATGTTCTGGGTGAGGGCAGGGTACACCCCGGACAGGTTGCTAGTTCATCGCAGGGCCAATACACAAAGACAAACAACCACAGACACTTGCATTCAGACCTACGGATAATTTAGAGTCACCAGAGCCCAGACTACCTGGAGGAAACCCACGCAGAAATGGGGAGCACATGCAAACTCCACATGGAAAGGCCCCAAGACCTTCTTATTGTGGGGCGATAGCACTAACCACTACGCTGCCATGCTACCCTCCTCTGAATTAATGTATTAAATATCAAAACAATATTTCAAATGTAAAAATTAAAGTTAAACAGCATACTAATGCAGAAGTGTAGGGGGGACCTTGGTACAGCTGCATCTGAATGATCTATTCCAGAACCTGGCAGAGGCACCACTGATGACACACCAGAGTGAGTCAAAGAACTGGTTTTAGTTTCAGCTTCAGAATTAGTTGTTTTCACTACAGTATCACCTCCACAACCTCTTTACACTCAGCCTCAATTACATTTCAACTGCGCACCTGTCAAGTTTCACGATTGCACCATGCAGTTTGTGATGTTGTGGTGACAAAATCTTTCACTGAAGGCATCTAGAAGACCACACCAACACACACACATCCTCATCACCTGTTTTTCTGTCTGTGTTGTGCTGTGAGGTTGCAGCAGGTCTTTTGCGGTCGTCTCCACCATTGGTGGGAGAGTCAGAAGCACAGAATTCCTCCTCTTCATGCTCTCTGATATCAGCCTCACTCTCACACAGTCTGTGAGTCTCTGAGTCCATACAACTACTTCCTGACTCCAATGTGCACTTCTGTTCAAACAGGCCATGAAGACACTTCTCCTCCTCTTTATCGTGTCGACTTTCAGCTTCAGTAGATCCATCCAAGTGGCTCTCTGTGACACCAGTTTCCCTAGCACACACAACCGGGTCAACAGTCCAGCCTTGTGCAGTCCAGTATGAATACTGCTCCCAGTAGTTGTAGTAGGTGTCTGCAGCATGTTTGTCCCATAAAGCCTTTGTTTCGGAGTTGTCCCAAGGAGTGGTCACTGTTTCTATACGTTTCTCCAGCCAGCTGCTCCACAGCAGAGCTTCACCATGCTGAGCTGCAGTTGGATAAAGAGGAAGAAACGATATTTAATATCCAAGATAGTCAATGGCAGGCCCAACCACCTGGTATCATGTGTCAGTGGAGTAGACAACAGAGTGCAGGCTTGTGACCTGTTTGTTTCTAATGTATTTATTACCATTAAAAACTGTCAAGTTTAGCAATAGATTGTAACAGGAAGTGAGATTGCATTGATGTCTATGGTTAGAATTTTCCCTATGCCTCACTTCTTATTTATTAACTCAGCAAAGATTTACCTACTGAGTTTTTGGTTTCAGTCCTAAGTTCCAAGTCCTCTTAATATTTCTTAATATATGATGTTAATTTCTTAGATGATGGTTCCATTTAGAGAAAAACAGACCATAAAGCTAGGGATTGATTAGGGGACACAGGTCCAGCGCGATTGAAAGATTGGGCCACGCAATTAGGATAGTGTACAGAAAAGATCAGATCCCTGACTCCTCCTCAGGTCCAGCTCTACTGGGTTTAAAAAACCAAGATGGCCAAAAGCCAAATTGGATGCTTCAAAACCGACGCAATGGTGAGTTGACGCTTGGTTTCAATATACAATCTGTCATCCCAGGATTCTGAGATTACATCAGCGGCCTGCATTTTTGTTTTTTTTGTGAAACCACCCCCACTTCCATGTGGCCAAGGGGTTGAGGTTATTTTTGAAGTGTGACAGAAAAAAAAAACAAAACAGAAATGTACCCATGGCAGGTGAAGTGTCTTCAATGCATCACAGATACAGTGAGAGCAGTGAGAATGATAGATGAGCGGATGATTTCTGCCTTTATCTAAGTTAACGTTACTTAAAACAAAATCATTGCATTCAATGTTCTGCAGGGAAACCTTGGGTCCTGCCATTCAGCTTGACTACAAATTCCATCTAATAGCATCTGTGGATCTGCTGGACAAATAAGTCCAATCCATGGATGCCCCCACACCACAACTTAGAGGACTTAAAAGATCTGCTTGATCCAGATACCACAGCTCACCTTCAGAAGTCCAGCAGGTGTTCTGGCAGCAAATGTGGACTTAGTCAATTCTAGCAGGAAGTCATAATGTTATGGCTGATCATAGTATCTATATTGCTACAATGTCAGCAACATGTCTAACCATTTCATGTAGTCACTGAAAATCTACATCTCTTAATGCACTTCACTGTGTCTGGTTTATACTTTGTCTTACTTACCCCAGTAGCTTTCCCAGCCAGCATCCTGGGTCCCTCCTGTTCCACCCTCCAGTCTTTCACTCACCTCTATCTCTTCAGCTGGGTCATAAATCACTGTGCAGTCTGAAACAACAACAAATAACAATAGAAATACTGACAGAAGTGATTTTATGGATGTTCCTTTTTAGTTTTAGGCAGGAAGAAGCTCAGACTGGTGCTGATCCAAACAGACACAAGCCTTGACTTACTACAGATGTCCTGTTTGGCCTCTGTTTACCTGAGGGGTACACTACGAAGGAAGCTCAACAGAGCCGGGCTTTTTTTGGGTGAGCTGGGTCGACAAAGCCGAAAGCTCCAACCAGAGATAAGGAATATCACAACAGTGGTTATCAACTTGATTTGTTGACCCAGGCTGACCTCATCAAGCTCTGTGCGCATTCACATAAAAAGGGAGGTTTAGGTGTCATTTGACACCTTTTGTGCAGAAAAATTGTCCGATACCGTGACGCATATTTCAGCCAAGAGGAGCAGATTATGATAATGGAGAGCTATGAAGAGTTCAGACCGATAAGAACAGCTAAAAGCAACACTGTTTCTACAAACAAGGTAAGAAAGAAAGCCTGACAAAAAATTTCAGATCGCGTAAGTTAATATAGCCGATATTATATATCATTATATAACTTCAATTCCCTCCCTGACAATGAAGGATACATGCAAATCGCTTAGATTAGGGCAAAATCAAAGTGAGATTTATTTGATTTGTCTTATTTGTGATAAAGTCTAAGCTATTTTCTGATTGGTGTTCTATTAGTTGTAGTGCCAGCTGGGCAAAACGTTCTTGGCAGCAAATCTTGACCAAGCACAAGAATATCATCCAAAGTGGTGTGTATTCATCACTCTTTTAGTGTATGTGGATGATATACTGTGTAACATATTACCTGTGAATATTATCTGAAGCAAACAAGAACAAAAATGACAGGAGAAAGAGTGGAGGGGCCGCTCCAGCAGATTACACAGCTTGAGAGGAGCTGGATCATGGAGGGGATACAAGGGAGTATTCAGTCAGACCCTGGAGCTGGAAGCTCCCAGCAGCTATTCTTTGTCCAGGGGATGTATAAGTGGTGGCTTTGGTGGTAAAATACTAAATGCATATTTATTGTCTCAGATGAGACAAGCCTAAATCTAATTTACAGTTGAAGGAGACACTGTAGAGTTGCTCAAGCCACCAGCACACACCCTTGCTGACCCCCACACAGAGGTAACTGTCAAAGAAAGTTGCCATGTACTGTCATCTTTGTTTGCTATGTCAAATCCACTTTATTCATTTCTCTTAAACTATTCCACAGGTGGAGATCAATGATTAGGAGACACTTTCAGTGCATTCAGAGGTACCTTTGGGGTAGATATTTTAATAATCTAAATAATAATTTTAATTAATCCTTTTAAATTAGAAACAATTAATTTTCTTGCTCACTACTGTCACATTGTGCAACCCTCCCCTCAGCCTGTGGCCTCCACCTCTAGGCCCACAGAAAAAAACAAGGGTTTTATCATTTCAGTCCTATGTCTACTTTTTAAAAGTAATCCTGACCAAGAACACATAAGTGAATGATGAACACAGGTCACCAACATAAATGTCTATCTCACTCAACTCTGTTGCGTGATGTCCTATTAATACATGTTGGAGCAGACAAAGTGAGGGACCTTAATAAAAAGAATAATAGTAAAAAGAGCTGGATAATCAGAAAAAAGAGCTGGAAATCAAGAAAATATAACTTGAGATCGAGCAACTGGAGTATGAGAATAAGGCACTGCAGTAAATGGTACTTTTAAATGTTTTGTTAAGCATGATTGATATTTTATACTTATGACTTTTCCTTTTCCCAGGAAAAGCAGAACTTTAATGAATAATAAAATACATCCTGTGATTGCTGGTGCACGGCTTCGTGTGGTCGCATTACTTCCACATGGTTCAACAAGACTGCATATGTAACATCTTCCCTCAGCTGAGAATCTGTATATCACTCCGGTCTGGAAAAACTCTCTCCCTCCGAAGAGCACCTAAATCCACTGAATTTTCCAGAAACTGTGAGGTCACGTTCAAGGAAGATGATCGGTGAAGGGGCAACACTTTTCATAGTCGACAGGTTATGTTCGTGATATAGCCAGCTTAAAAGAGAGCCACCTTCATGACACGGAGAAGTCTGGCTTTAGGCTCAACATAGCTCGCTAAGGCACTAATCTTGCTTCGTAGTATATCCCTCTGCTCTATGTGAATAATGCTTACCTTTGTTTTCAACCTGCAGCTCCTCTTCATCCTCCTCTTTTTCCTCTGGTCCTGTCCAATGTGTGTCTGGCTTCCTGTTTGATCTCCTCTGCAGTTACATGATCAAAACCATCATCAAATCGTTGGAGTGACAGTTTTATGAAGTGAAATAAGTCGACTTCACACCGCAGAGACTTACTGCTCTCCTCCGATCAGATGAGCTTACGAAAGTCAGAGGGAGACCCATGCTAGCCATCAGCTGAGCTTCTTCATCCAATGCCTCATCAGCCTCCTCTTCCTCCTCCTTATCATCATCGTCATCTGACTCAGTGAGTTGAAATAAAAACAGATTTTTTTTCAATAAGAATCATCCGTCATCATCCTTTGATTTCAGTGTCTCTCTAATGCTAATCATAAGAAAATAATGTAACATACCGTGGGCTGCGGTATCTTCCAGTTCAAAGGTCAGAAGCCTGTTGTCAGCGCGATATAGCTCTCTATCCCTAAAGAGAGGAGGACAACACAGACAGTTGATGAAGGCCAACAACTCCACATATTAACCAACACTACGTCCTGGTCAAAATGAATGGACATCAGAGAGATGAGACAGGCTCACTGTACGAAGGCTCTGGAGCACACACAGTGAATCCTCCCCTCTTCCTCCTTAGACTCATTTCTCTTGATGAAGAACAGGTCCGCCACCACTGTCACCCTACTCCTCTCCAGCATCATCATCACCATCAGCTTCCTCTACCTCTATAGCACACAGGAACCACACAGCGTCGGGAGCAGCATGGACGAGCTTTAACTAAAACTCAAGTCAGTGAACGAAGACGATGACGACACCTCCGGTCTTTTCAGAATAAAGGCAACATTGTTTGGTTTTGCTTTTGTTGTTTATTTTTGTATAATAAAAAGGAGATACTGCATACACTGGTTGAATAGTTCTTTAAAAATGTTGGTCCATTTATGCTGAAAATGTAACAGTATCGCAGGCCTTTAGACATCCTTAGCAATTAGCAACTAGGATTTTTAATCAGGCCGATTGTGATGGTTATTACTATTACAAGAGAAAATACCAATATCCGATCAGATTAAACAGGCTCACTTTAATATCATTTTGTATTTGACTTCTGGCATTGAACGTCCTATTAATTTACGGTGTATTCCTGCATCATAGCATATCTGTGCTTTGGGATATTCTGTGTTGTTTTTCATCCACATGTGGCAATCCCCGAATATTTTTTGAAAAGAGCTTTTTTTACTTTTATTTTGAAGGTCTAAAACGTACACTCTGGGGTCGAAGTGGAATCTGTCATTTTCAGGTTTTGAGCGGAACTCATTAACGGTTGTCGTGGTTCCCCCGGACAACGAAACATTGACACAGGTCTGTCTGTGCCACATTCAAACTGCTCCGGTGTAAGCTAACAAGCAATTGTGTGTCTCCGGCGTATGCTAACAAACGTTTGTGTGTCTCCGAAATGATATGAAATGCTTCATGTTGCGTTTTAATGGCTCTGTTCACGCGGTCTGTCTGAGGCAACGTCGTCGGGTTGGGGTTAGTTCTCCATTTCGGCTCACCGTCTTACCGCGGCCCATTTCGTTAGTGTCGGTTGTGTTGTGTCTTTGCTGTGACGTTCAAACAGCAGCTGAAGTTAGCTTCCATTGAGCCACATACACACAGCTGCCATTGCAGTAAGCAGGATCCAGTGTCGTGACTCGTTAGTGACGTTTTTCCCCGGAATGTTTTGTTATTAACAAAATTATCAAAGGTATATTCGTTAACCGTAGCACAGACAGATATTCAGCTGAAATACAGCGAAAAACGGTGGCCGGTTGGTGTCCGTGCATAAATGAAGTGATTGTGCTGAGTGGTGTTTTCTCTGCAGCAGATGCTCTCCATGCAGTGTGATCCTTCTCCCTGAGGCTGTGGGACGGACTGATTCTGTCTTCAGCCTCACTAATACCCCAGCAGGATGTCAGACAGTGGGAACCAGTCCTGTCTGATGGGAGCTGAGGACACCGTCTCCTTCTTGGTACAAATCCCATCCTTCTTCTTCTTTTGCATTTATTGGCAGATTGCAAACATCCACCTTGTCTTTGTAATGCATATTCAATAAACATAGACTGTGTTAATACATAGATTCATATTTAATTACTTTTTTGACTTTTATCAGAAGGGGATTTCTATTTCATGATCAGGTGGCCCAAGCACATTTCCTCCAATGGCTTGATGATTTGTTATAGAATTGTTGCTCATCACGTGTCAGACTGAAGACAATCAGGCACCACATTAATGTAAATCAACTACTGTGTAAGACAGGTATACTGTTCTTATTGGTTAATATAAGACATTCCATCATTGGTCCAAAGGACTTGTTGCAAAACAATGGTTTGAGCAATGCATAAGAAATGTTTTTATTGTGTTGATGTTTTCAGGTATCCACCTCCTGTTAATAATTCCTCCCAGTTCACTGATTTTTATAATTTATTTTATTTACCAAAACTTAGAGAAACTTGCATAGATTAAATAAAACGAGGTTTCTGAGCATCATTATAAAGTCACTGTTGTGGGCTTGTCTGTGTCCACAGGTGTGTGTGTTTCATGTATGGGAGGAGTGGGCAGGACTTGGTCAGTTGGAAGACTACTTGAGTGTTTTGGAGTACCTGCTGTGGGTCTTCACTCCTCTGGCCATTGTCTTCATTCTGCCCTTCCTCATCGTCATCCTCCTTTACCTGAGTATACTCTTCCTTCATGTGTATAAGGTACAGACACCCACTGTGCTCTGCATGAAAAAAAAATTATTTACCAGTTAGCTGGTGCTCCCAAATGATTTGACCATTAAGTATTTTAGTCATAGGCATAAAGTGCTGCAAATATGTGATAATTGTGTACTGCTCATTTTTTGTATAGGCAAGTGGGTAATTGAGTACAGTGACAGTCATCAGTGCACATTTGAACTAAAACCAGAAACTAGAAGTTGACTGTTCATTCAAGCGATCACAGGATGGAGCCACTGTTGAGCAACACAATTGAAACTGCTATTACTCTTTATCAAAGTCTCAAGGAGGAAAAAAGTCTTAACATGTTGATCATATTGATCAGACTGCCTAGGAAAGTGGATACTTTACAAACTCTAGTTCGGGGTAGTGAAGTCAGTGCTAAAGAGCCATAAACCTACAGTGGGGCGAAAAAGTATTTAGTCAGCCACTGATTGTGCAAGTTCTCCTACTTAGAAAGATGAGAAGGGTCTGTAATTTTCATAGGTACACTTGAACTATGAGAGAAAAAAATCCATCAAATCACATTGTAGGATTTTTAAAGAATTTGTTTGTAAATTATGATGGAAAATAAGTATTTGGTCACCCACAAAAGTTCAACTCAATACTTTGTAAAATAACATTTGCACACACTGTAGCTGGTATTTTGGCCCATTCCTCCATGCATTCCTCTGAGCGGTGTGTTTGGGATCATTGTCATGCTAGAAGACCCAGCCACGTCCCATCTTCATGATGGAAGGAGGTATACATGGCCCTGTTCATTCTTCCCTTAACACGGATCAGTCATCCTGTCGCAGGATTTGAGTCGCTCTCGGCGTAGTGTATTACTGATGGTGGTCTTTGTTTTTTCAGTCCCAGCTCTATGCAGGTCATTCATCAGGTCCCTCTGTGTAATTCAGGGATTTTTGCTCACCATTCTCGTGATCCCTTTGACCCCACGGGATAAGATATTGCATGGGGCCCCAGATTGAGGGAGATTATCAATGGTCTTGTATGTCTTCAATTTTCTTACAATTGCTCTCACAGTTTATTTCTTCACACCAACCTGCTTGCATATTGTAGATTCACTCTTCCCAGCCTAGTGCAGGTCTACAATTTTTTCCTGGTGTCCTTTGATAGCTCTTTGGTCTTGGCCATGGCTGAGTTTAGAGTCTGATTGTTTGAGGCTGTGGACAGGTGTCTTATACAGATAACAAGTTCAAACAGGTGCCACTAATACAGGTAACAAGTGGAGGACAGAAGAGCTTCTTAAAGAAGAAGTTACAGGTCTGGGAGAGCCAGAAATCTTGCTTTTTTGTGGGTGACTGAATTCTTATTTTCTACCATAATTTACAAATAAATTCTTTAAAAATCCTACAATGTGATTTCCTGGATTTTTTTTTCTCGTTTTGTGATGGAGTTGTGTGATTCCTTTCTGCTCCCAAATGCTCAGATGGAGAGGGACTTTGTTAGTTACAAAATCTGGGTTGTGCCAGATCGGGGAGAGCATACATGGTTCAAATTGGGAACCTGTGGTTTCTAGAGTTTTCCATCAAGCAGAGCGTGGAGGCAATCATGGGGGGAAACAGTAATGATGCTGAAGGGTCATAGTAATGAAGGGGAAGTCAGAGATACTGATGTTGTGACAGTCTACCTGTTCAAGTTCAAGCCAGGAGTTGCCATCTGCTTTTGGATTTATCCATTTAGTGATATATTTCAGAAATCAAAATTTGGTGCATGCAATCCTCCTTCTGACTTATTTTTTTGAAGTGTAGCGAGGCTAATTCTAGTCTTTTTGCTCTTTGAGTAGAATTTTATAATAGCAGAATCTAACTTCTGGAACTAATTTTCCATGGGTTAGAATGGGGTCATGGAGAATAAATTGTTGATTTGTGGTGACATTTTTATTTTAACCGTAGCTATATGCCCCATAACAGAAATGGGAGGATTGTTCCAGTGCCGCAGGTCACAAAAGATTGTCTCCAGGACTGGCTCAAAGTTCAGGTGGACTAGCTCTGATAGTTTAAGTGAGATATTTACATCCAAGTATTTCAGATTGCGGAGAGGGAAAGTTGGAGATTTAGGTCTGCAGGATCCCTTGGATTCTCCTTTATTGGTAGAAGTTGATGAATTGGACCAGTTAATCGAGTAGTCAGAGAGGGCTGAGGAATTAGAGATACAGTTATAAGCTTCCTGTAATTATCTTTGAGGTTGTTGTAAGTAGAGTAATACATTGTCATTATATACATTGATTTTTGTGTTGTGGAGGAGAGGGAGACATATATATGTATATATTAGGACGATGAGAGAGGTCTGTAATTTTCCACCATAATTTACAAATAAACTCTCTTTTTTTTCCTCATTTTGTCTCTAATAGTTGAAGTGTACCCATGATGAAATCACAGACCTCTCATCTTTAAAAGTAGGAGCACAATCAGTGGCTGATGAAATACTATTTTGCCCCACTGTATGCTTAATGTGTGGAATAAAAGTAAGCTCGGAGTTGAAAATAACACCCAAGTTTTTAACTTGAATTGATGGACTTAAGGACAATGCTTGTAGTTTAGATAAAAGTTTCTCTCAAGACTGATGATTAAAACCTCAGTTTTGACCTGGTTGAGCTGTAGAAGGTTTTCTGTTATCCAGGATTTGATGTCTAAATAAAAAGGGCATCAATTTGCCTGTGCCCTCAGGAGATGTGGAGATATGCAGTTGTGTATCATCAGCGTAACTGTGGAAGCGAATATCATGTCTCCTGATGATGCAACCAAGAGGCAGCATGTACAGATTAAAAAGTAAGGGACCTAAAATTGAGCCTTGGGGGACACCACATTTAATTTCATGGGTTTTTGAAGAGCATGTGTCTTACCAAGAATATTCTATATGTGAAATGGGAAGTGAACCACTTAAGAACAATACCAGAGCTGTTGGAGTTTGTTTAAAAGAATAGGGTGATCTACTGTGTCGAAGGCAGTGCTTAGATCCAGTAGCACCAGGACTGATAATTTGCGTGAGTCCAGGTTATACCTGAGTTCATTGACAATCTTCAGCAGGGCTGTCCCCGTACTGTGATTCTTCCTAAATCCAGACAGGTATTTTTCAATGATGATATATAAAATATCATTAAGATAAATAAAAACAACTTTCTCTAAAATCTTACTTAAAAATTTGAAGTTGGATACTGGTCTGTAGTTGTTAAGAACAGTGGAGTCTAAATTGCTCTTCTTCAAGAGGGGCCTCACCACTGCCATTTTAAAGGCTGCAGGGAATAAGCATTTGTACTAAAATACACCAGTAGCCATCTTTACAGATTAAAACAGAGTTAGATATAATGACCTGTTATCTGCTGTGGCAGAATAAAGGTCCCACTCACGTTGAGAGTATATACAATAGTAAACTTAATGAAAACTATTAAGCTGTAAATGCCAACTAAAGATGTAACAGAAATATTTTACCCCAATTGAGTTTGAAAGAACAATAGCCAGAAGGAAAAGTGACATGGGGTGACGGCATCACTAAGGTCTTCTCACTCAGTCAGGCACTGTCTTGACTGTAGCTGTGGCACAAACAATGAACACCGAGTACAGAGTAAATATGAGGTTGATGAAGAGTGAATCAGTGATTCAGAGTATAAAAGAAGCCAAGACACACACATACATGATGCCATCAGCAGTCATCAGAATGGCAATCAGAATTAGTTCTTTTTGCCAAGTATGCTTGTCTAAACAAGGAATTTGATAGCCGTTGAGCTTTGCTCACAGTCTACATAAATAAACATAGAAATATAAAAACAAAACTTAGCGTGAAATACAAAACTTGAAATTTTAATAAATATGTTAAGCACTAAACTTTATATAAAATCTAAACAGATAAGTACAAGAATATAAGCCCTGAATATACATACAATGCTATGTACAAGTAAGAGTTCATCAGAGCGACAAAATGTACCAGTAAACCAGTGAAGACCTGGTATTAATGATAATCAGCAAAAAATTGTGGCTTAAACATTAAAAGGATGATGTTTGTTTGTGTGTATAGGGCTTTTGACATATAGTATGAGAATATTACTGAGCTGAATGACATTTCTGGACAAAAACACTGATTAATTCAAATCTTAATGGTTCCTGATGTTGTCCTCTAATAGAGGAAGAATCAGCTGAGGGAAGCTTACAGCAACAACCTCTGGGATGGAGCCAGGAAGACCCTGGCTACTTTGTGGGATGGACATGGAGCCATATGGCATGGTAGGATTCTAAATGTTAACACATATGTCAACATGAAAGGAAAGACAAATGAGAACAATTCTCAAGAGAAACCATTGTGCATGGAGCTCTATATTGACATGGGGTATTTTTTCACTATGATCAACACTCTAATGGTCTGAAATTACTATACATGTATAAATTGATCATCCATCTGATGTATACATCAATATATTTCTTCTATAAATGCCAACAATGATGTGAAGGACCGGAGTGATGTGGTTGTATCTGTATTCTTTAATGAGATTTATTTCTTGCTGCAGATGATTAATGGATGTTGATACCCGAATAAAGTGCTGAGAAAAAAAGAAATACATGTAGATTTGATTCACATGTGTCTCAATTATCAAAGCTGCGGTTAGTATTAAATATGACATGTTTACCTCATGTACTCTAACCTATGATCACTGACCTGTGTCCCAGGCTATGAGATCCACGGGATGGAGAAGATTCCTGACAAAGGACCAGCACTGATTGTTTATTATCATGGAGCCATTCCCATCGACTACTACTACTTCCTGGCTAATGTCATCATCCAGAAGGGGCGGACCTGCCACTCTGTAGCTGACCACTTCCTCTTCAAAATTCCAGGTTCTCACTCTGTTTCACACTTGTGAACACATACATGGAAACACTATCATTTTCTATTAGTACTACTGACATTGCATGTGTTTTACTTTTAATTTTTATGTTTTTGTAGCTTCTTTGACATAGAGTACAGGCCAAACATTTGCATACACATTCTCATTCAAATGAATAGAAAAGTGTGTCCAAACTTTTGGCCTGTACTGTAGCCTAGACTGAGGGCCTGACTAAAACATAAACACTAAAACTCCAGTTATCAAGTTCAGCGTAAAGACAGACATAATATTGTAGTTGTAAAGTAATATATCGCTAGAATTAGTGACTTCTGAATAGGGCAGTTGGAGTCCAGGGAACACCTCAAAAGCAACCAGGAAAGTCTGGTGACAGCAGGATAGACTGCACGAGGAAAGACAGGTTGGTAACCCTACCTTCTAGTCTCCTCTTGCCTAGACACCCAAACTATACCAAGAAAACCAATCAAAGAAAATAGCTCAAAGGCCCCTGAGGGATAAAAATTGACCTACTAGGACAGATCAAACTGTACTGAACAAAAGATTAACAAACAGAGACATGAAGATTCTTATGAGGTTTGCATGGGGTTGGGAGAAAACAGCAACACTTATTGAACTTTGAGTTCCATATGGGAAAGACTAATTGCAGCCATTAGCCTTAAGCAACCTTGCACTATTTATGAAGAGCAGTTCACACATATGGGATCAAAGGCCAAAGTGAAAAATCATAGTCTACAAGACCAACATTATTGAGGCTGTATTGGAAGGGACAAGGGAGGAGAAACAGAGTTGCAATTCATGCCAAATGTGCAAACTTCCGGAAGTATCCGGAAGATATATAGATAGATAGATACTTTATTTATCCCAGACTGAGAAATTGCAGTGTAACAGCAGCATTACACATAGGGAATAAAATATATAACATGAATGCATCTGGGTGTTCAGTCAGTAGTTTGGCAGCAGTGGAGCTGATGACGTCACAGGCTACCGCTGCATCAGCTGACGGGGGAATGTAAACAGTGATAACAATGGTGGACGTGAACTCCCTTGGTAGATAATACGGGCGCATTCCTACAGCCAGCAGTTCGATGTCTGGGTTATAGAGACGTTCCTTCATGACATTTGGAAAAGTCTCTGTCTCCCCGTACCAAACTGTAACCTGGGACCTCAACGCTGCTGTCCGGGATGTGCGAGTGCAGCCATGTTTCACTGAAGCAAAATAGGCTACAGTCACGGTATTCCCTCTGGGTCTTCACAAGCGCTGCCAGTTCGCCCGTCTTGTTCCCCAAAGACCTCACGTTCCCCGTTATGATCGCTGGGACCGCTGGTTTGTGTCTTCTACTTTTTTCCCTCCGTTTCGCTCCGGACCTGCAGCCCCGGCGTCTCCTCCGTAGCTCCTGCGGGACCACAGGCCTGTCTCCATGCAACAGCGCGGGTTTACACAGCGCAATCAACTGCCACAACTGCCGGCGGCGATCCTCCAAGTTACAAAAAGTAGGAAAGTAGGAGAAAAACCAAACCAACCAAAGCCATTTCGCAGCTTTAACAGAAAGGTTGTTATTGAACAGAAAAAAAAACAACAAAAGAGCGAACCAACAAATTAACGAAGTTTACACGAAACACGACGAGGAGCTGCGGCAACAGGCTGCCGCTAGAACGGCGCCAAAAAAAAAAGCAATGCATGATGAGTCAAGTAGGGCTGGATTATTGGTCAAAATTTTAATTGTGATATACTTTTTTAATTTCTGTCAATATGATATAATTCTGATATCGGTATGAAGATTATGAAAGTGAAACTGATGTATAAACAGCAGAAAATGAGTGAGAGAAGAGCAATAAGTCAATGAAACCTTCTCAAAAAACAGATACAGTACAAATAAATCAGTGTTCACCTCTTTTTGTATTCAGCCATCATATAAACAAGAAACAGGACATGGCCTTCAAATAAACAAAAACCTTGGCCTTTTAGTTTGCAAAACAGGTTGCTTATCTTATTTTGTGAATAGATTGTAACAAAAGTGCTTCAAAAACAATGAATGTGTATGAAAAATGCTCCAAGTTTTTGGAACAGGCTAGCTACAGCTTCTATGGTGCCTACTGCTGTTGCACTAGACTTTTTCGACATCACAGCCATGGTAATGAGCTACTTCCAGTACATGTGTATTGCACTGCAGAACTGCACTTCTTGCTGACAGTAGCTGGAAGTGGGGATCACAGTGGGCTGCTCTACCTCCCCATTGTGCCATGGTCAACTGCTGGAAAAAGCTACACTTCATTGTTAACATGAACAAACCAATATCAATAGCAAACCTGCTTAGTCCGGTTCCTTTGCTTCAAATTTCATGTTTCAGCCTTTGTAATAGAATATTATGACCAATGATGTCAAAAGCAGCACTAAGATCAATAGTGCTGCTAAGTGCACTAAGATCAATTAGGACGGCCTAGGACGGTGAAGTATGAAGGCCAAGCCGTTGTCTGAAGCCATTAGAATGTCATTGGTAACTTTTACCAGTGCTGTTTCTGTGCTACAATTAACTCTGAAACCTGACTAAACCTCTTTAAACACTTTAAACACCATTTTCCTGTCTTTCGAAATGCGATTTGAAGACAGGCAAATGTACATTATATTTTCTTTAAGTCTGTGACATATAAAGTCCAGACATTGAAACGACAAACAGTTGAAAAGTATCAGTTATATAATATTACTGGTATAACATTATGACTCTCAACACAGGGGTTCAAGCCCAAAATCCTCTAGCAGAGGTGCCTTAATTACCGAACCACTTTTGTTCTGCCCCCTTTGTTTTGTGTCCCCAGGGTTCAAGTTGCTTCTGGAAGTGTTCAGTGTGATCCATGGTCCTCAGGAAGAGTGTGTGCGGGCTCTGAAGAACGGCCACCTGCTGGGCATCTCTCCAGGTGGAGTGAGGGAGGCGCTGCTCAGTGACGAGACCTACCCCCTGCTCTGGGGCCAGCGCAAAGGCTTTGCTCAGGTTGCTATTGACTCTCAAGTGGTGAGTGGATGTTCTTGGAATCATTAAAGGGACAACGGGCAGAAACCGTCTGATTATTTGGTCATTATGGTTGTAGAGCCTAATAATATTCATTCATTCATTCATTCTGCTTCTGGGTCGCGGGGGCTGCTGGAGCCAATCCCAGCTCACATTTGGCGAGGAGGGGGTACACCCTGGACAGGTCACCAGTCCATCACAGAGCCAACATACAGACAGGCGCACAACCATTCACACTTACATCTACGTGCAATTTAGAGTCACCAATTAAACTAAACATGTATGTCTTTGGACGGTGGGAGGAAACTTGGGAACGTTTCATTTTTATTAATTGTTTATGAATTGTGAATAGTGTCTGTCAGATCTGAGCGTCCTGCTGTAACACATCATCACATGGCTCACAGTGTCTACAAACAGAGGTGCTGCATGCTGTAGTGATGATGATGATACAAGTGTCTGGGCAGAGCTTGGGCTGGTAAATGTTACTAAAGGTCACAAACCTATCTAGGAGGCTGTTTACCACCAAAGCTACACAACAATCATAACAACTGGAACCTGGATGGTCATGTTAATGTTGAGTTAAAAAACTGGACCTTCCAATCAGCTTCCAATTCAGCATCAACCACTGATAACTTCACGGGTACCATCTTCCTCTTTTCATCAGCTCTACCTGTTCTCTTCCTTTCAGCCAATCATTCCAATGTTTACTCAGAACGTGCGGGAAGGATTCAGATCTCTGGGAACCCTCTGTAAGTTCAGCTTAGTTCTATGCATGCTAATCAGTTGTGTGTTCATGGTAATGCAGTTTAGCAGACTGAAAAACTGTTCAGATCTGATCACACATAAAATCTAAGTCTTATTGCCCCCCCCCCTCAGGGTTTTTCCGTTGGTTGTATGAGAGATTCCGTCTTCCTGTGGCCCCAGTTTATGGTGGATTTCCTGTGAAGTTCAGGACCTTCCTCGGTGACCCCATCCCTTATGAGTCCAACGTGGATGCTGCAGAGCTGGCAGAGAGAGTGAGTCAACTGTGGCTTTTCTTCTTGTCCTGTCCCATCTTCTTTTTCTCTCCATCATCATCTTCCTCTTCCCTTTTCATTCATCTAATATGGAAATAAAAATGTTAAAAACAACAATGTAAATGAGATGGAAAATCAACAAAATAGATATATAGCAGATATGAAAACATCAGATCACACATTAGCACAAAGTCTGTTCACTCTTCTACTAAACAGCACTTCAGCTCTGAGACAAACAGCTTTACACAGCTTTTGTGCTGGGTGATATTCATCTTTAATGTCTTGTTAAGTCCTGGGTATGATCCTGTCTAGATCGACTTGGTTTTTGGTTTTACTTGACTGAGCCTTTGTCTCTGCAGGTACAACAGGCAGTCCGGTCTCTGATAGACCAGCACCAGCAGATCCCAGGTAACATTCTGAGAGCCTTGCTGGAGAGATTCCACACCAAATGTAAAGAGCGTTAACATCAGCGGATCAACCACAGGAAAAACTGTCCAGTGTGATGTTACCAGTGATGTGTCAGCTCAGCTCAGACAGCTGCAGTGTACACAGGTTTGGTCTCAGGTACTTATCCAGACTCCACAGGCTGCAGCTGAGGACCATTTCTTATGCTTGATCTTTTTGTTGCACGTTCTAATGTATTTGTGTCTGCATGGACTTCCTTTTTCCTGGGATGCATCAGTTCAAAGCTGTATGTCTTAAAAACAAAATCCTTTCTTAGAAACACTGTGTTTGTCTCTTAAGTCAGGGGCCACATCCTTGACTGAGCAGAAATCAGACATCTGGTCAATTGAGGATTTACATGTAGTGTCACCAGCTTCTCTCTCCTGTACTGATGCATCACAAAGCACAGCTGCCATTGTCAGGTACCCTTGACGTCACAAAACGTTTTTTTCACCTAAAACATGAGATTTTATGGTTAAAATAGAAATTGAAATTTTTTGGTTAAAATGGTTGCACTGTTAGCAATGAGCTGTGCTATTCCGTAGTATGGTTTCCAAGGAAAGTGGACACATGAAGAAGCCTTGGAAATGTGACTGTGACAACAGTGTTTAGTGCATCCTCTGAGATCTGCAGCCCTTGACCATAGCTTACGTCAGAGTTCTGTCAAGTTTTGGTGTGGGGCAGCCACATGACACAGAGTGAAAACTGATCAAACACTTACGCAGGGCTGAATGTCGGGATCTTTTCATTTTTTAATTTGACACCAAATTCTTTTGTCATATGACCAAACTCCACTACCCTGTCATGTGACTGCATAGCCACACTGTCAGGTCACAACTTTGATATCTGACTGAGTGATGGCAAGTAGAATTTTACTGATGAAGATTACAAATGAACAATTTAATGAAGGTGGGCGGGACTACTGAGAGTTGGTAAAAACCTTGGTTAGATTTATTAAAGTGTAATATTAGGTCACACTGTGTGTGTGTGTGTATGTGCGTATGTGTGCGCACATTCCTATTCCTATATTCCTATATTGATGATAAATTCATGGGTCCTCAGTGCTTTCCCATCAGTGCTGGAAACTAAATGTGCCATGAAAGTTGAGCTTGTTATTGTGTGTAAGATTGTGTATATATGAGTATGAGTAAATATTGTGACCCAGCAGATGGTTTTGCACACAGTCTTCACAGAATCGTTTCTGCCAACTCAGTTTTTTAAGAAGCCTTTGTCTATGTGTTGGACTGAAGATTAACCTGACTTCTGTGAACTTGTTGCCTTTTTCCATATTTATGTTGTTTAAGTTGAGATGATCTAATGTATTTTTAAATTATGTCAATATGATATACATGTTGCATTTTAAATATTGAGATACAGTTTAAACTGTTAATAAATCTATTTTGATAAAATGTGTCATATGAGTGTCTCTGACCAATGGGCTCTGTAGTAAATGGTTACACACCTGAGGTTATAGCTCGCCTGTCAGACTTGACATACTGGGCAGCAGGTGATCATGAAGAGCTGGGGCCTCATTTATAAACGTTACGTACGTCACTTTCCACGCAAAGGCCGTGATCTATAAAAAACAGACTCGATGGAAAATGTGCACTCTACTGTAAATCTGACCCATGTGTAGGGACATTTTGGAGGAAAAGGTTATTTTTCCCAGACGGGACGGTGGTGAACTGAAGTCAGGCTGAAGAAATGAAGAGTGGAAGAACGATTATGTTTTTATTATTGCCTTTAGCGACTCTCGGTACGGCTCCTTTAAAATGTCGTTTTCATTGTATGTTGTCTCGTTTGTATCACGGTGAAGTGTGCGGTTGGTGAGCCTGGCGTGAAGCCTTTGCTGGGGCACTGCCGTCGGCCGAGCAGTCTAAATGAGGAGTGGTAACCAGTGTGCAGGAGGAAGCCAGTTGTGTGTTCAGTGTACTGTAGCAAGTGAGTGTGCATCTATGTAAATGTATTGTATTTTCTTTTATTTGGCATCATAATTAATTGATTTGCAGTATATTTGGTCTGACGTGAAACGCATTATGTGGGTTTAAAATGGAATTCTCTTGTGTTACAGTGATCGGTGAGCGAGTAATCTGCTCCAGTCCCCTATAATTAATTCAGTCTGAGTTTATTTGCCCTATGAACCTTAAAGCACTGTTGCATTTATACATTTTATACAATTTGTCATTTTGTTGAAGATCCAGTTTGTCTCCTTTTTCGATTGCCATTATTTTCATATTTTGATACGATTGAAATAAAAGATAATTTTTACACAACCTATGGACTCACTGTGGATAATTACAGTATTGCTAATAAATGCCATTAACAATCATTAAACTTTATGCTTTCCTGTTCTCAGTTCGTCAGCTCTACTTGATGCTTTTCATAACAAACCAGGCATAAAGAAAAGGGTAACGTTTAGACACTTCAGTCTAAAGAATATTTTTGATGGTGGGGGCTCACACGAACTGATTAAACCTGTAAATACAGCGGTGAGCCATGTGCGTAATGCTGCACCATGGCACTGTTGTAGCTGCTGGAGGACTATGCCAATGGCAGGATTAGGAGGGAGAAGGCCTTCAGGGACCATAACAATTTATTGGCCCATGATGATGACTGTCTTATGAGCCGTTTTAGATTCCCTAGAGCTATGTGCTGAACGGGGTCCAGCATTAGAGAGGGCAGCGCGCTAGAACCAGGCTATCCCGGTGCAGACGCAGGTCCTCACCCTGTTTTTAAATGCAGGAGAAACTGTCTTCCATGAGGTCCTTGCCTGTGCACAATCAGTGGTGGAGTGAGCACTTTGGATTCATCTGAGGGCAGGCTTCTTTACCATCCTGCCAAAGTGTGCCGCATTTTAAGAGCGGGTTACACAATGTGACACAGAGGAAGGGTATCCCCCACCCCCCCAACATTATGACCCGGAGGCAGAGCCCCCTTCAAGACAAGCGGGATGTGAACAGGGTGCAAGACTCCGTCAGGATGTCATGCAGCATTTATAGACAACCATTACATTTCTCAATTGTCTCACCTCCTCCGTCAGGTTGTTGATTGCTTGTATTGTTCCCCTTTGTAGCTGCAGGATCGGTGAGCACCCGACCGCCCACAGAAAACCTTTGCCACTCACTTTTTTTGGGCCTCCACCTCACCGACAAGCGTCTCCACTTCCACCTTTTCTTCCTGCATCCGCCATCGTTTCCAACCAAACATAGCACTTTAATCTTATTTTCTTATTTTATTTTAATGTTTTGCATTGACCATTTATGGTTAAAAATGGGCGTGTACAGAGCGTGACATGAAGCCGACACAGCTGTGCACACTTGTAGTCAGTCTGTGATGTTTGTGTGCGTTTTATAAATCTGAATATTTTTTGGCGTACGTACACTTTTAGTAACGATCCCACGCAGTTTTATAAATGAGGCCCCTGCTGCTAATGTCTTGGCGACGGTGTGTGGCAGGAGGGGGGTAAGGAGGAGTTAAGTGTTTGCTTCTCAGCCACAGACTGGGACATCTTTTTTCAGGACAGTAAAGACATTGATAGCATTACAGAGACACTAACTGGGTATATACACTTCTGTGTTGACACTGTAGTGCCTATAAAGACCATCAAATTATACCCAAATAACAAGGATTACATCACGCCTGAGATCAAACACTGCCTCAAACTGAAGAAGCAAACTTTCCAGAACAACAACAAAATTAAACTGAGAGCAGTCCAAAAAGAACCCAGGAATAAAATAAAGAGAGGCACGAGTACAACATAGCCTACACATTAGCAGCTTCCTCAGAAACCTCTTCAAACAACAACTCAAAGAAACTGCAGGTCTCCATGAGAGAAGTGATGAACTTGAATTCCAAAAAGGGGGAAATGCATGTACTGAACGAACCAGAAAAGCAAATGACTCAATAGTTTATATAAGTGGTTTGATTGTGTAGCAAGTGATGGTGTTGTAGAATGCAGGAAAATATTATCATGTGATCCAACAGACAGAATCGTGATTGATCCAGGTGCTGTGGCCGAGGTTTTTAAAAAATTACAAACTAGGAAAGCCTGTGGGCTAGATGGCATTTTGGCTTATTTTTTAAAAACTTTTGTTGATGAATTACCTCTAGCCTGGGGCCCTCTGTTCCAGCTGTCTGTTGACACACACACCAGTCCTAAAATGTGGAAAACAATTAGTATTATCCCAGTTCCCAAAAAACTTTGTCCACAGGACAACAATGACTTCAGACTGGCATTCATTTCTACTGTGATGAAGGCAGTTGAATGCATCATGGTAGCTAGGGAATCTGAAAGGTGAAGTGCAGCATCTCTTAGACCCCTGCCATTTCACATATAAGGATGGCCTAGGCACTGTTAACGCTTTAAACACAAACACACACTTAATTCTGAAACACCTTGAAAATCACACATCTTATGCATCTTATGAGTACTGTTCATGGATTTTACATCTGCATTTAATACTATACTCCCTCCCATTCTGTTGACTAAGTTAAAGCAGATGGAGGTGAATCCCTACAAAATCAGATGGTACTTTTCATTTCTTACAGGTAGACAGCAACAGGTGAACGTCAACTCAACTCTCTCCGACATACAGGTTATTAATACTGGTGCTCCCCAAGGTTGCATCAGTTCTCCTGTTGTCTTCACATTATATACAAACAGCTGCAGGAATCACCACACAAACAACTGCATTATTAGGTTCTCCAATGGCACAGCCATACTGAATCTTCTGACAGGCAGTTCAGATATTGTTGTATACAAATCAGAGATAAGAGAGACTGTACAGCAGTGTGAGGAACATAATCTGGTTTTACATGTCAAGAAAACAAAAGAAATAGTGTGTGACCCCAGAGGCATTGGCGACCATAGACCATAGTGAGGAGACAGTTGAGCAGGTGACAGTATTTTAGTATGTAGGCATTTGTTTTGATTCTTGTTTGCAATGGGTTCATCATCCTGCAGGTGGTGACTCATCTCCATCCCATGTTCCTGCAACACCTGCTGGTCCCATATAGCATGAATTCTGTATTACAGCTCAACTCCATGAACTTCATGCAACAACATGTTCCTGCCTACACCCCCCCCCCTCCAATGCCTGCCTGCCTGTCTCTCTCTCTCGCTCTCTCTCTCTCTCTCTCTCTCTCAACCCAACCGGTCGAGGCAGATGGCCGCCCCCCCCTGAGCCTGGTTCTGCTCGAGGTTTCTGCCTCTTAAAGGAAGTTTTTCCTTGCCACTGTCGCCAAGTGCTTGCTCATCGGGGGATCTGTTGGGTCTCTTTAAATAAATTTATAAAGAGTTTGGTCTAGACCTGCTCTATATGTAAAGTGCCTTGATGTAACTTTGTTATGATTTGGCGCTATACAAATAAATCTGATTTGATTTGATTTGAATCTGATTCATATCAATGATCATCATATCTGTTCAAGAATCAGTCAACGCCTGCATTTTCTTCGTAGGCTCAGGATCCATGGAGTTGATAAACACAAAATGTTGTTTTATAGAGCAACCATTAAATCTATTATTCGTTATGGTATTACAACATGATTCAGTAATTTGACTTTCAAATTTGGAATACAACCTCAAAATTTGATTAAAAGAGCATGAAAAATAATTGGTTTGCTGCCCCCATCCTCCCTGCAGGGATCTTTGAGCAGACAGTGATGAAGCAAGGCACAAAAATTCAGTGCTGACCCAAACCACATCCTGCATAAGGAGTACGAGATAATGCCTTCAGGGAGAAGCTACAGGCAATTGACCAGGTGTACGTTTTAATTAGTCTCACTATCAATCAAACTACTGAACAGTAGATGAACTGTGCGGGTGAGTGTGTGTGTTTGTGTGCGCATGTGTGTGTGACGCATAGAGGGCAATGTGCAATAGTTTCTTTGAAGTTTTCTTTGTGTAGGTTCTGCAGGAATCTGTGTAGGTCTTTTTTGTGCAGTTATGTGAACATCTGTGTAATAAATTCAGTTGGGCATTGTGCAATAGTTTTTCTGGAAACTTGGAGTGGGAAGTGATGTTGTGTGTTAACTGAGGTATGGTGATTGTATATGTGATGTATAGGTCTCGGGGTTTGTTTACTGGAGTGTGATTGTCTCCTGTGTCCTCATGACCAAGACTATTTTCTCCTAAGGGAGACAATAAAGATGCATCTTAATCTTAATCTTAGATACTATGGTTAACCTTCAGAGGTCTAGGGGAGTCCAGGCCTCCCGGGTCAGGACTGTTTTGGTAGCAAAAGGGAGCCATACACAACATTAGATAGTATGTAAAGTTATGGCTGATTGAACATGAACTTCACTGTACTTTTGACTTTGGTCCTGTAGCAATTATGAAAACCACTAGACGTCACCTAGCAATAAAAACTCATCAGAACTCATCAGAACCTGCAGAGAGACAGACTAGGGGCTTATTTGTTACTAGACTTATCCTGAAATGGATTCTGTACTGGGCACAGACCTTAGGTGGTAAACCATATTCATATTTTATACAAACAAACATCATGTTAACAATTCCTCCTCCTAACTCTAACCCTAATGGTTCACTGAAAGGTCCCATATGCTAACCCTAACCTCCATCTGCCCAGATCACAGACTCTGACTCTCAGACTAAGAGCATTAGCAATAACATCAATGATAGTAATGACTGTTAATTTAATCAGATAAATAATAATACAACAATGACAAGGAAGAAAGTTGAACTACGTCTACCATATATAATCTGGAAAAAATGAAAAAACTTGAGACCAAGAAAATGACCACAGTGTACTTTAATAAATGAATTTTGGTAGTTTGTGTTGCATTTGATTCAAATAAAAATTTACAAAATCCCATATATACAAAAAAAGTCATTTTGATCATATTCATCACTCTTGATTTATTTTTACAATAAAATTAACTTTTCCTCAATGAACTTTCATCACACAATGCAACTTACTGAAAAGACATTTTTTCGTCTTAAACATTTGTATCATTTTTTTTAAATACACCACATACACCACATTTTCTTTTTTTTCCTCTGTAGCACATCGTCATAGTTAAGCCATCATTGTGGCATCAGACCTCTAAAGACACCCTTCACAGTCAGAACTCAAAGAGAGAGGAATGTTCTTTTTTAACATGTACACTTTGCATTAATTTATTTACAGATAAGATTTATGTAGATTGGTTCACTACCTGTGGTACTTTATGATCAACCAACTCTCTACACACACATCTGTACAGGATGATTATACAAGTGTGACTGATCATTATTCACCTGCTGGTTACTGTGCTTGTACTGAGGCTGAGCTGTCTCATCTGGACTGTGGCAACTCCAGCAATAACCTGGGGCCTCATTTACAAAACTAAAAATGTACGTACTCCCGAAATCCAAAGTTTGCTTACGGCAGAAATTATTCAGATTTATAAAACCCTGTGTAAGCACACTTAAAGGAAACTTTCCTTTATGAATCACAGACTTGAGTACAAGTGTGCGCAGCTGTGTCGGCTTCATGTCACGCTCTGTACACGCCCCTTTTTTAACCATAAATGGTCAATGCAAACCACCTTATGAATGTGGCCTGCATATGAAATAAGACTCAGATAAAAGTTTTATGTTTGGTTGGAAACGTTGGCGGATGCAGGAAGAAAAGGTAAAAAAAAGGCATTTTTCTGAGGCGGAAGTGGAGACCCCGTTCAGCACATAGCTCTAGGGAATCTAAAATGGCTCATAAGACAGTCATCATCATGGGCCAATAAATTGTTATGGTCCCTGAAGGCCTTCTCCCTCCTAATCCTGCCATTGGCATAGTCCTCCAGCAGCCACAACAGTGCCATGGTGCAGCATTACGCACATGGCCCACCGCTGTATTTACAGGTTTAATCAATTCGTGTGAGCCCCCACCACCAAAAATATTCTTTAGACTGAAGTGTCTGAACGTTACCCTTTTCTTTATGCCTGGTTCGTTATGAAAAGCATCAAGTAGAGCTGACGAACTGAGAACAGGAAAGCAGAAAGTTTAAGGTTGTTAATGGCTTTTTTTCCACACTTAGGATTTCATTGGCATTTGATAATGTGTTCACAGTATCACAGGAAAATATGTTATTTACACATGTGAGGCAGATGCCGAGCAGTCCTCTCCTCCTCCTGCGCTCCGGGAGTGGACAATATGACGGAGACGGTGGTTAAAAAATATAGAGAAGGAATTTTCATTTAGAATTTTCTGTTTGATTCTACTGAGGTTTCCCAAACAATTACTCAGTCCAATGCAAAATAACGCTGTTGAATGAAATCATTCTGATGACATGGCTCTGACACGTGATACGGGTTGAAATGAAATGTGTGTAAGGCAATAATAAAAACATAATCGTTCTTCCACTCTTCATTTCTTCAGCCTGACTTCAGTTCACCACTGTTCCGTCTGGGAAAAATAACCTTTTCCTCCAAAATGTCCCAACGCATGGGTCAGAGTTTGTGTAGAGGTGCGCACATTTCCCATCAAGTCTGTTTTTAATTTATCATAACCTTTGCGTGGAAAGTGATGTACGCAAGTTTTTGTGCGGCGCAACGTTCATAAATGAGGCCCCAGGTCCTCACCATCCAAACTAAAGACAGGCCTCAGCCAGAGAGTCTTCTGCTGGGTGTGAAAGATTGATCCACATCTCTGCAGCAGAGCTCTGATGCATTACAGCTGCTGAAAACAGAGACACTGACAAGACACAAGGTCTGCTCACGTCTCAGAGCGCTACAGAGGACCGAGACTGGGCAACATGATTGTGTGTGCGTCTGTCATTGGCAACTCACATTGTTGTCCTGCAAGTCATCAAACCTAAATCTCAAATGACCTCTCGTGGTCTGCCGATGATTTCATATTTATTAATATTGTGATAAATTTGGCTCTTGGTAAAGACTTGCCTGGATGAGATCCTTTTCTGTGGGGCAACAACATCATCCTCTACGGTTAAAACACTAACTCAACACTAAAGAGCCAAACCTTCGAGTCCCTCTACAGAGGACAAGAGTCTGGCTCTAACAGTTGGTCACTTCCTGTAGGCTCCCATGTTAAACAGTAGAAATAACCATGCTACAACCAAATTTCTCTTTTTTCTTGTAGTTTTGGACTCATTCATCTTCAACCGCTTATCCATTTCCAGGTCGTGGGGTCTAGTTTTGGACTAAGTGTTGAACCAGTGCTTCAACACAATAATAACTTATTGTTGAGTTGAGTTGAGTTGAAAGAAAGCTGTTCTTCACTTTGGAACCGAATGTTTATCATCATTAAAGTTCTTTGCATCTTTTCACCTATGTATTGTTACAGGGCCAGATGTGAGCCACAACGTGCTTGGCCATTAAAAGGTTGGGAAGCATTCAATTGTTTCGAACACAGTCCTGTGTATGGCTGGGACAATTTCATAATCCCGTACCTTATCCATCAGGGGGGCTGGAGCAAACCCCAACTGTCTGTGAGCAATTTCTCAAAGATAAACAACCATTCACATCTATGGACAGTTTAGAGTCATCACTTAACCTGCATGTGCTTGGACTTTGGGAGGAAGATGGAGAGCCTGGAGCTAACCCATGCAGGAACAGAGTTTTTGCTTCGAGGAAACAATGCCAGCACTCCCACATTGTTATATGACACTATATTGTTCAGTTCTGTTGATTTTAATCCTATTAGTGACAATAACAACTAGTTGAGCCACCTTGGTTTCTTATGGACTCCTTATCCCAACAGGATGAAGACAAGCAGCAAAAACAGGCTTCTTCTGCAGGAACGCAGTGTAAGTCTTTTCTCAGCATTGCATTCCATTAGACTGCTCCTTTTGTCACACATGATGCCTTGAGTGACCGAGGTTCTGCAAGATAGAGGAATGAGGTCTGTACAACCTCTCTGTGACGACAACACAGCCTTATTACAGGCACAGTAACTTCTGTTGACACATTACGCTATTGAACAGTGTAAGAAGAACACACGTACACACATGTGAGCACATGTGCAGACACACAAACACACACCCACACACGCTGGGCTAACCAGAAAACCAAATTGTGCTCTCAGAGCAGCCTCAAACAAATTCCGGGTGATGAGGTTGAAATAAAGACAAAAATAGAAATCCATTCTCTTTAAGGCAAAAAAAAATAAATAAAAATAAATAAAACGTAGAAAGCAGCTTATAAAAGTCATGACCAGCGGGAGTCTGTTGACATTTGTCCTGTTTATGATATACTTCCTGCATTGAGCAGGATACCCACCACCACCTTACAGAACTTGAGCACCTGTGGAACGGAGCATTCCTCTTGTAGTGACAGCACCTCAATAGACAAATCATGAATGAAGACAGACCACAGCTGCCTACTTCAGCGCCTCTCTACAATAAACTTCTGTTTCCTGACCAAATAATTAATTTGGGGGCCATTTACAGCACTGTCATTAAAAATACAGTTTTATTTGAAAATTATTATCAAAATATGAATGATTCCAGCCCAATTTAAAAGAGAAGATGCATTCGAGTTTGGCACATTGTCTGAAAAGCTGGAAATGATCAATCCATTTCATTATCTCTTTTTCATCGTTGCACAGCTAATTTAATTGAGTTGCATGTTTGTGAATGTGAATTCAGTTGAGTTAATATAAAGGGGAGCTTCCCAAAGGAGGAAACCTATTATCGATGAAAGGGTGGAGGGTATTCTGTTCATGAAACAAACTGAGGTAGCTTTATGTTCAGTATATATCATATATTTCACATTGTATGTTAACAAGATGGCGATGGATTAACCAAGGCTACAGTCGATGTATAGGGAGACTGCAAATAAACACATTACATACATGCTGCAATGTCCCTTTGAAGTAAAATAAGGCTGCATTTACACAGAGTGACGACGTCTGTTTCATAGTCCATCCACTGTGCTGCTTTTAGTGTCAATTAATTTAATGGTTATTCTGCCACATTTGGAGACATTTGATCAAGCCAGCGGTGACCTTCACTGGTGAAGTAGGTAAGTAACAAGGTAAGATCTACAGAAAGGCCCAATGTCTGCCCAGAGCAACACCCCGGATGCTGAAGACAGTTTCGTGTCAAGACAATTCAGAACACAGATCAATATATTTTTGGGAATGGACCTGCAGTGATGACCTCCCTCCCTAAACGTAGAGCAGAATGGGAGCACCTGCTGTGCTGTTTAAATGCAGCCTTGTACAGTTTGTGCTGTCTTTTGAGTCTAACAGTATTGTGCCATCCTGAAACCTGTGCTTTTTCCACTGAAAAACTCAACAAAATAAGTCAAACAAACAAACAAAATGGAAACTTCATAAAGAACACTACAGACCGACCTAAAGATCAAACTCAAGTAAATGGTCAGATTTTTTTAAGACTTTCGGATTAAAGCAGCTAAAATATCTCTCCACAAACACACTACATGTACATGCACTCACACACACACAGATGAAAACACAACTTGCGTGCACAGTTCTGTAGTGTCAACAAGGTAAACAAATAAACCTAAAACTCTATGTTCAAACCATGTGACGTACAAACTCTTTCAGAAGCCTTTGGCTTAATTGAAAGATTACACTTGAACTTATAGTAAAAGCAGCTGACCAATGTTAAATAAAAACCCCAGCAGACTTAAAGGACTATCTCATTAGATCAACATGATAATTTTGCAACTGTTTTTAAAGGAAGGCCACAAGGAAGGTTGTTATATATTTGGATGTGTATTAACTACAACTTCCACTGGTTTCAGTTTGCAATGTGGTTTAAAGGTCTATATATCCAAGTTTCAGATTATAAAGCTAGGCTAGGCCCTATATAAATACTGCCAAGGTGTGAAAGAGCTCAGCTACAGAGAAAGGCACAGCCTATCTTCACAAACTGAGCTTTAAAACCAGCTGTGAGGATTACAGGAACTTTGCAATGCCATAAACAAAGCACCCACCCTCCACCCGCAGCCACTTCCAAAACCTACAGTGCAGGCCAAAAGTTTGGACACACATTCTCTTTCAAATGAATAGGAAAGTATGTCCAAACTTTTGGCCTGTACTGTACATGAACCCACCATCCAACATTGCATGATATGGTTTCTGTGAATTATTGCCTGAATTCTACTCTATCTTTGTTACTCAGCCAATCAGATCCTCTCTTCTGATTGGCTGACTTGTTGGTTGTTACTAGAGCTCCAGAGAGAAGCCAGGAGAAGTAAAACTACAATGAGATGGTTTTTGTTTCTTAAAACCCAAATATTTCTTCCTCTGGTCTTCAATGCTCCAAAATGTGTAAAAAGGACCTTTGAGAGTGTATGGAAGTGAAGTCTGTTCTGCCACACAGAAAACAATCAACATTGATGATATGTGCAGTCTTGAATTGCAGGTGTTTGAAAGCAATAAAAAGGCAAGTACCTGGACAAACAAGGCAACGCCATTGCCTTGTTTGCTGTGATGAGAAGTTGCAGTGATGATAATAAACCCCTTTTATGGTCCGTTAAATCTGTTTCTGATAAAAATATATCCAAATAATACAAGATACTTCAGTATTCAATTTTTTTACCTGCCAATATCGACAGAACACAATTGTTAGAAAAATGATAAATCACCAAAATGCCTATTTAATGAAAGAATCACAGCTGGGTTTCTGTGGTCTTGATATTGTGGGATATCCGAGACTGGTTTTAAATAGCCTGTTTCGTGGTTTCGCGTCATGCATGTGCAACAAAAATCATAAGATGATAAACTGACCAAAGACATCAGCAAGCAGAGCTTATGCTTCACACAGAGAACTGACAAGGTCAGAAGAGCTCAGTGTGCCTGGGGCTGTTTTGCTGAAGCAGGATGAAGGTCTGCAGTCTACCGTCTCATGCCGTGACTATCCCACTGACTTGTTTTGTGCTTTTCTTGCCACATCCTCATTCTTGAAAAATGAAAACAACATTGCACTTGTGATGTAAGAAAATACTAACAAAACCTATAGCTTCCTACTATGTAGACAGTTAAAACACACTATGCCTCTGCAATTTAAGTCTAACGTGTTGGATTTGACTGACAGCTCATCTGTGTGATGATGTCATCACCTCTGGCATCCCAGCATTCCCTGAAGACAAGTTGTCTGGGTTGGGAGTGTGGTATTGATGCAGATGTTTTCATAAATTCACCGAATGTGAAAGGGCCACCATGATACTGGTACCGTTAGCGGGGCCTGGTGTTCTCCTGTGTTCCACTCCTCTTTAAGGAGTAGGTCATGTATGCTGTGGTCCTGGTTAAGGTGCGTGTGGTCTCCTGATTGGCCATCACAGAAATCAAATGACAGATCTGATCTCCTGATCCTGTTCCACTGTGAGTCAGTTGTTGTTGACAGACAGGAGCTTTAGTCATACACCAGTGAACCAGCCACTGATGATCATTCTCAACATAATTTTAAAGCTCCATACAATCTAAAGTTAGTATCTGATTATGGATCAAGTCTAGGTTCTATGTTAATATTTAGAAAGTATCAAAGGTCTTAGTCCAGAAAGAAATGCTCACAGCCTGTATTCAGAAAACAAGCCTTAAAATCAGCCATCAGGTCTTCTGGAACTTTGTGATGTCACAACTAAGCTGTTGCTGCCTCAGCTAAGTCCCAAACTCCGCCAACCTGAACAGGCCATCTACCTTAAATAGGACCACATCATACTTGAAGCACACCTTAACCAGGACCATACCATACCCTCAAATCTGAAATCTCATATCTCAAGGAGGTAACAAAAATGTCCACACACACACACACACACATTAAACCACAAAAACAGAATTACAGTAACTCCAGTTCTCTCTACATCACCTCTAGAGTAAAAAATGCTGCATGTTATATCAGATACTGTACATCCTGGTGTTTGAGTGGTTTGGCTGAGACGGCTGTTTGTCTGTGTTCTGTCTTCTTCTCAAGCCTCGACTCGCTCCCACTTCCTGTGTCTTCCTTGGCTCTTTGCTCTGTTCCTCGGCCCTCTACACACGGTAAAAGATCAGTATCACTGCTCAGTCAAGTTCATGTTGCCTGACTTCAAATGACTGAGTTGAGCTGCCAGAATATTTTTTTCTTGGCATTATGTGACTTTGACTTATTTCCTGATCAGAGAAAATCCACAAGCTTATGTCTGTCAGATTTTTACCCCTTCACATTTTGCACTCCCTGCTTCATCAAAATAGAACATAATGACTGAGTATAGATGCTACTTTAACCACTGTCTTCATGTAGTTCAGTGTCTGACTGACCAGTGGAGACCACAATTATCCACGAGGAAGGACGTGTCAAGGCCAAAGAAGGAACTTTCTGACCACCCAGCCATCTCCAAGATGTTCCACCTCCTCGGAAGTTCAAAGACATTTCTAAGGAACATTTTTGGCACTAAGAGTACAGGAGTGAGGAGCAGTGTATTGATGTAAGTACCCCCCAGTTGTGGTTTCTATGGGATCACACAATCTGAACTTCCAAACAGTGGGAGATCAAAATGTTTAGATGTGACAGTTTCATATTAGTGAACAAGGGATAGTTTTCTGTCCTTTCCTTATCTCATTAGGGAAATTGTTGTTATTAAGTCCTTGATGTTAAAGAGAAATATTCAATATTCAAACCCAACTGCATGAACATGGAAGTAAAGTATTGTCCCCTCTCAATGGCACATTAGCCTCTTGTAGGGTTAGAGGAGAATGTCAAAACCACACATTTCCCTGATGATTGTAAGAAACAATAACAGCTACAACCCTACAAATGGCTGAGATACATCTGCCAAAACCAGCTGAATCCAGTGATCACCAATGCCAAATGTTTGATGCTGAGGAACAGAAAAAAGGAAGTAAGAGATGAAGACTGATGTTATTGGTAGTAACAAATTCTTATTGCAACAGTTCCTGTTGTTTCTATGATGTCTGACCCCTGTGAGTAGGTTGGACTATAAAGTGGTCTCATATTCCAACCGCTCCTGTACTAGAGCATCATCTTTGTACTGCAGTCGTGGAGGAGTCAGGGAGCAGTCTACGGCCAGGATTGCCTTGCGAATACTGCGGTCTAGGACATGACGTTCCCAGGCTGGGTAGCGGTTCCTGCAAAGGTCAATCTTGATGACAGTCTCCTCCAGACGCGGAGCACGAGATGATGGTGTTGACGGCACCGTGGGTCGTACCTGAAACACAGGCATGCAGCCATCCCGCTCAGTATATTTGCCCATGTCACGCTCCAAAGTTGCATTGGCACCTCTATTAGACCGCAATGAGTTGGTGGCACCTTCTGATGGTAGAGTTGCAAACTGAGCTGTGGGGTCCAGGTCGAGGCCCTGACTGCTCAGTGAACGCCCAAAGCGAGGCCCATTGGGGTGGAAAAAAGCATAGTACATGAGCATGAAAACAACTCCAGTGAAAAAACTGCTGAAGATGACACAGAGTGCTGGCACCGCAAAGGCGTCGGTGGTGTGAGGTGACCGGTAGAGATACCACAATGCACTGAGAGCAGCGTTCTCCACCAAGATCACCAGATAATAGATAAACAGCCGACACCTGCAGAGAGACGTGACATAAGTTAGCAAAGTATCAGTTAGTATTCGCTGGTGTGAGGACAGGACCTTTAATTATGTGAAAGGTTGGACACAAGACAGAAGGCATTGTCATAAAACCTTGGACATAAATCCCTCTGACCCAGGCCAGTTATAAGAACAGTGATAAGATATTTGTATAACACTGTCATTATTTGTGATTTTTTTCTCTTTCTGTTTTTTTCCTATATGGGGTCACCACAGCAAGTCAGCTTTGTGACTTGCATTATTGATTTGGCGACAGTTTTTAAACCAAATGTCATTCCTTTCACAGCTATCCAGGCTCGGGGCTGGGACAAGCCTACCCATGCCCGAGCACTATCGTATTATATTATATTTAGGACTACTAGCTTGATAATTTATTCCTGCCTTTCTTTGAATTGCTCTAAATATGAAAGAGAAAGCTTCCAAACTACCTGTAAAATAAAGATGATACAGATTAAAGGTACCACTTTACAATAAGACTGTACTATTAATTATTTGAAAAAGAGACTGATAAATCATGCATTTCCCTTTTGAAATAAAGGTGTAAAATAAAGTATGTGTGCCAGTTCTTACTCACATAAGATTTCCTGTACATTTTTAATCAGGTACTACTATTAACTATCAGGAATTTGGACATTGGTGGCAAGCTAGACAACATTTCCAAGTGAGTCATATGAAGATATTAACAATTAAACCAAAATCTATTCATTTTGTATTTGTATTCTGAATGTTGAGTGTGTTTTGTTCATTCCGTTTCTAATGAGTATCGAGTTTTAACTTAGTGATTCTGAATTACAGTGTGCAAAGATTTGTTATAACATGTTTATACTCATTATCAATGATTTATAAATAGTTAAAAACTATATTAACAATGTGATTATAAATCTATAAATAATTTATAAGGGCAATGTTCTTATAAAGTAATGCCAAATGAATGAATACATAAACATAGAGCGAAAAAATGAAAAGACTGCTCTCTGATTAAGTGAAGGCTATCATTTAAAAAAAAAAAAAAAACAGATGTCGACCTCAGATGAATGTCCCCACCTTGTTCTTCCTTCTTTGACATTAAACCAGGAGAAGATGTAGATTATGCCCACCACCATGTCAAACACTATCTCCTCCCACTTGCTGATGCAGAAGTCAGTCTCACAGTGGACAATCCAGAAGGTCATGATGCACCAATGTAGCACAATGAAGATGCCAAAGTACAGCTGGAACACTGAGGCAAACAGCGCAAAGGTGATGACTCTCGCAGCGATGGTAAAAAAGTGCCAGCAGAACTGGATGATGACAGCCAGGTAGCTGATTGGCTTCTTGTCATCACGAGACTCTCGCAGGGCCTTCTGGTAAGATGCCAGGGCCCAGGCCAGAGACACGAGGGAGGCAGCTGCTGTCATACCTGCAGAACAGACAGACACAAATTATAGAGAAACTCTGAGAAGTAGACAGGTTAGATATGTTAAATGGTTTGCAGTCAGGTTCTGAGGCTCCGGAGCAAACGTGAAGAACACCACTAATGATGAGGAAGTGTTACCTTGCACTGCTTGGAGCTTGTGTGTTTGTATGATGATGCAAAGCTGCAGCACCAGCTGTGGAGCACTCTCCAGAAAGGTGGCCAGGAGATGCAGCATGCTCACATCAGCAAACTCGTAGACCATCCTCCAGTAGTAACGCCAACGCTCCGTCTCAGCACTCTGACGGCTCCGGATGCCCAGGTAGATGGTGTGGAAATATCTGGAAGACAAACATCCTGGTTCAGTATAAAAGTCAGGACTTTTGGAACTTTGTGACTTCACAACAAAGTAGTCCTTGCCCTCATCCACTTCTCAGAGCCCTGCCCACCTGGACACACCATCAAACATTACAGCTTGGTCAGGTGGTCTACCTTAAATCAGCCATATTTTTATTGAATCACTCAGATATCAACTGACCTGCTGTCGATAGAGATCCACAGAGAGGGGTGAGAGAAGACAGGTAAAATTAAACGGAGGTGGTTTTTGGTTCCCAACGCCACAAATATATTGTCTCATTGATATACAGCCTACACTACAATAAAAACTCTGAGGAAGTGTCAAATGCCCAGAGAAGTAGCTCAGTGGTAGAGCGCATGCTTTGCATTCAGAGGCCCTGAATTCAAACCTGACCCACAACACAAACCATTGGTAGGCTTGGATAAATGGCATTCATGGAATAAATGAGGATGGGAATCAAGTGTAAATACTGTGGCCAAATCAATCTGCACATCACAGAGCTGACTCACTGTAGTGACCCCAAATAAGGAAAAAGGTGAAAGAGGGAGAAAAAAATTGTCAAAGTCAATATAGCCCTTTAATGTAATATACCAAATTTTTGATAAAATATTTAACTATAATGAAGGATTGAAAAGTATATCTTGGCCATTTCACATCCAAACATGAATTTTTCATAGTTGATATGCACCTATGATGAAAATTACAGACCCCTCTCAGTCGGAGAACTTGGCTGACTAAATGTTTTTTTGTCCCACTGTATACCTCTCTCAGTTTCCCTCATTTATTCCATGGTCCTTCTTCTACCACCAGCACATGGCAGTCATTTAGCAGCATGCTAATGGGCCGTGAAATGAAGTCCTGTTGTCAATAAAGAATTTCAAAATTAAATCTGGGTAGAGGGCATTAAAGCTGCTGCCTGTTCGTAGAAAGATGGACCTGAAACATTTCTCATTGTGTGTCTCAGGTGTCTCAGTTCTGACTGATTCACTCACATCCACTAAAAACAGGAGTCAGGTAATTCACTTTCATATTAACCTTTCATCATCAGTATTACCATGGTGATACTACTTTTTATGAACATATCCATTGCTAATGTTAACGAAGATACATAAATCGATATCTGGGCACATCTGCACTTAAAAATAGAGTTTTGCGTGTGACATCTCTATTTTATTCATTTATTGAGTAATTATTGAATATTTCAGCATGCAGCTCTGTCTTCTAAACACCGCAGCAGTGGTTAGATTGACACTTGCCTGTAAACCACACTGATCAATGTTTGGTTAATAAATGTGAACATGTATCCTCTTTGCAGTGTATGGTGCAACACAACTGCAATAGGTGCACTGGTGGAGAGCTTAGTTGTTACAGATTTGTATTGTGAAAATTGGAGAAACATTTTTCTGCTCAATGGTTTAGTGACCACTGAGTGAGTACTGTATAAGAGACTGCTGCTGCTGCTGATGAAAGTGACAAAAACTATTCAGCCACTCCATGTTTTCTCTCCATGTATCTGTAAAGTGAATAAATTACAGGGTGATGCCAAAAGGAAGAACCAGATGATGGAGTCAACCATGGGGCTGTGGCAGCAAGTGGTCATGAAAGTAAGGTCGTCAGGAAGCCAGAGACGGGAAATGGACATTGATAACACCAGACGCAAAGACAACATCGAATGACTCAGGTTCACTGGTTCTCCAGAGATGACCAGGTCATACATTTTCTTCTCCAGCATATAGAGTAGGGAAGATATTTCGGTCATCAGTGAGTGATTCTTTGCCATTTTTTCTCCAAATGAGAAAGTAGGCGACAGTCAATTAACATAATTTGGTTAAACCTTTTTGAAAATCATATGGTCACCAAACTGTCCTGAAGTGAGATGAGACTGTTCATATCAACACAAAATGAAAAAGCAGAAATGATGCCTTCGTTCTGATGTCCTTGTGTCTATGATGCACTGACACAGAGGCAGTCAGTGTGTTACACTTTGATAGGTTGTGCTACTGGAGATGAACAGCCATAATATTTTACACACGATGAAGCTTCTGACAAGGTCACAGCCCATTCAAGAAAGGGACAAGACAACATGCTCCTTTGTTCCACTGATGAAGGAGGATCCTTTGAACTCAGCTCCCCTACAATGCTCACATTTTCACACCTATGTGAGAAGACAGCCACAAACTGTAAGTCCAGCTGCTATTGTTCACTTTATGACATGCGACCCAGGTCTACTAAAACCTCCTCTAGCTCTCGCTTTGTCTGAGGCTCTTCTTCTCTTGTGCCCTCTTGGGCTGATCTCTCCTGGTTCCTCTATCCTCGGAGGCTTCTGTTGTAGCTCTCCTGGCTCAGAGGTCGGCCCTGATCTCCTTTGTAACTCTTCCTTCTTCCCATGGTAGCGATGTGAGGTCCTGCCTAAGATGTCTAAGAGTGGACAAGCTGAACACCAGCAGATGCAATGTCTGCCTGCTGTTTCCTGCAAGCATCAAGCATCAAGTTAGCATCAGCTACTAACTTAACTGTAACACCGGAAACTTATGAGGAACTAATGAGGAATTCAACCACTCAGATCCGCAGCTCCGGACTCTGGACAAAGAACAAGAAAGGACAGTTGCTTGTGCTGGGTAATATTCACTGGAACGATCTAGCATAAAACAAGCACAGCTAAGAAACTTAACTTTGATATTAATTAAAGTTATCATTTAACATAAGTATTTCCAATATTAATAGTTTAGTTTAATTGTATTGCCAATCATCAGTGAACTACCTAAATCCAACAAAATGGTGTCCTGTGTAAGTTGAGACCCAACACACTTCATCATTAAAAGTTGACCAATATGTGTGGTTAACTTCCAACTGTAAAAGCAGTTATATAACTTCCAAAACAAGCCACAACTTAACTGTGCATAGGGCTCCACTCTTGTACTCAAACACATAGTGCTGCACATTCACCCACACCCCAGGCCAATCTTGAGGGAGAAACGCCTATTTGAATATGCATAAATGTTCCAGTCAGTGTTGTGTGCGTGTATGCATGTGTCTGCACTGACACAGTAGTGCAGGTCAAGGCTGTAAAGGCTGGTGCTCTTGAATGTGGCATGTTGTGTAACGGCAGATATTCATGGTGGAGTTGTCTAAAAACAACCTGAGAGAAGAGGAGAGGAGGAGGGAGAGGAGGATAAGAAGAGGCAAGAGTAGAGGACGGGGGTTGTTCTGTGCACAAGAATTGAAAATGCCTCAGCTCTTTCAGAACATTACCCAGAGTCTTTAATAAACACTGACTCCTCCCCCAATGATAACATCACCATGGCAGCACATGATGGCCAGGATGGCCGGTTTACATTCAGCTTATTTGTTTCAGTTGTGGTAAGGTTTGGATTAAGACTGGCCCTCTCCCTCAGGCTTTTTTCTTTTCTTTTTGTGTGGCAAAGTGGGTGAGAACTCTTCTTCACTCACCACTTTTCCCTTGTATGCCTTTCTTACATTTAGCATCATATTATTTTTGCATGTATTCATTTACATCAGTAGGGTAGCTTTGCGTCACTTAGAATCGCAGGTTTGTTCATGTTGACAATATGTTTGAATTTATGGCAAAGCACATGAGAAGATTACAGTCATTGTTGAATTGTCTGTTCCCTTGTACATACTGACCATTGTGTCTTCCTTTGTTCTAATCCACCATTGAGGACTTGAGGGGGCGGCCAACTTTATGGTAATGGTTATGTCATGGCTGACATAACAGGGGAAAACCAAATGTGTGTGATTTATTTTGTTTGTTTTAGAAGTTCAAAAGTAATGTGTTGGTGTGTATATCCTTTAAGAGCCATTCATAAATGTAAATGAGTTTGTAAAAGAGTAAAGATGTTTTATTTTGAAAGTCCATTCCTCATGTACTGTCTAGTTCCTTTCTGTGTGATTTGTGATTGTGTAACGCGAAGGCTCGATAGGTGGGGATGGACACTCTTCATAAGAGAAAATAGGCTGGAGACAGAAGATGTTTAGGCAGCATTTTTTACTGAAGCTCCCAGCATCAGACTCTTACCAACAACCACACCACTTCGCCTCTAAGGCACATGTGACTAAACCAACCAATCACAGGCTAGACTGAAGCAGTGAACTGTGATGAGGTAACAACCACAGAAGCAGATTTAATACTGTTTTAACCTTCACAGGCCACAGGTGTAACCATTTGAACCTGTAAATATGTAAATAATAAAGCACAGACACACAAACAATCAATTGTGTAAACCTTGTAAATATACATCCTGTGAACCAACTGGAATACATAACCTAACTTCACTTTTAAACCTTACTCGTCTCGTTGCCTCCCTCAGCCAGTGTATTTAAGCTGTGTTCCCCTGCCCTCCTGTGCCAGGTCGTCTTGTCTGTTCCCAGTAAGAGGTCTTTCCCCAGTGTTTCCTAGTGAGTCTTTCTGTATCAACCTGCTTTGGAATTTTGGCTCTTTCCCTTGCTTCTTGGACCTGTACCGTTGCCTGTGCTGACTGATTACTTGTTGCCGACCTTGGACTGAATAAACTACCTCTCTTACACTTCTTGTGTACAAATGCTTTGTGAGTCCCGCCTGCCATAGTGAGGCTGATAAAAGAGAGATAGGTGATTTCTGTGTATAATGATTCTTGTGCCTTATTGGAGTTCAGGTTGAATCAGGAAAGGTGTGAATTGAGGGCCCTATATAGCAGTTGAAGTTGAGTATGGGGCTCTAGAGGGAAAAGGGGTGAGGCTGTGCAGCCCAAAACACAGTAGTAGTAATAGTTTTGACCTATTACTTAAGGGTTTTCTGTTTTTGCTTGAGCATCAGGTGAAATAGAAAGCACTGTGAATTAAATGCTCAACTTGAAACTGAGAAGTTTACAGAGTTTACCTGCCTGCAACCTTCCTTGAACCTCTGGCTAGGCCACACCACATTCTGTACAATTTACTTTGATGTTAAGAGTCATTGTCCTAGTGAATCGCCAGCTTCTACTGAACCTCATCTTGTTTGCAGACACATGACATGAGAGATAGAAAGAAAATTCAGGGGAGGGGAGATGACACAGCACTGACCTGGACTGGACTGTTGGCCACTTTGGTAACAGTAGTAGTAGATCCTCTCGGCGAGTTACCAGGGGTGATTAAACAGATTTTCAAGATAGTTAAAAACTGCAGCTGAGATTGGCAAAAGGCCCCATGACCCTGCAGAGATGAGCTGTAGAAATGATGAATGGATTGCTGGATAAGCAGTCAGTGGTGGCCAAATCTTAAAATGGTGCAAGCCACCAGACCTCCCCTTCCTAGTACCAGCTCCCAACGGATCAAATCGGCCTAAACCTTTAATGGCTTTAAGAATAACCTAAAAACTTAATCTTTACTTTTTTTCTTCCAATATTATCTGTTTTAAAATCTGTGTTTTTATACAGGCCTTTTATTCTACCTCTATTTTATTCTTCTTATCCTTCTGTTACGCACAATACATGACCTTTGTGTATCATAATAGGTTAAACAAATAAAATCACCTTGCATATTAATAATATTAACAATATTGATGATCCAAAGTCATAGCTAAAGAATCCTCTGGTAACTGACTGGTTCAATTAAAAGCTCTTGCTGTGTCAACTAAGTAAGAAATAAATATGGCAGTAAAGTATTGAAATGTATCAATTGGCACATTCGATTACGGATTGAAACTGATAAATTGCCTGATATTGACATCCTTTGAAATGTTATACGACAGAGATGATTTTGATCCATTCGTCATGTGTGGAGTAAAAACAGTATCACCAGCTCCTCTTTCTCCCCTTGTTTTTCAGATATCAGTATGATTTCATGCGCAAATCGTCCTTCTGGGCTTTAGATTTCCTTTTTTCAAGCACAGAAGTCAAATAAAATTAGAGGTGTGTTGTTTATTTCTTCACCAAAACACTGTTGAACAAATACAGAGAGTGAGATCAATAAATCTAGAGATACCATCTGCCTCACACCATAATACTATTTTCTAAAGGGGCAAACCTGAATGAGATCACCCACTTGTTTGTCAACTCTGACACCTACAGTCGAAGTGGACCAACAATAGCAGAGACTGACACAGGTGAACAGTTTCAGTTGTTTAATGAATCGAACAAGTTCAGCAGAATAAGGTGCAAACAAAAAGGGTCCAGCTCTCCAAAACACTCGGCGGAGAAGACAGGAGTCGGCTGACATGGCAAGGCTGTTGAAGAGCAGCAGCTCATACAGTGGCGACAAGACAAACAAAAAAGCACAGCAAGGCACACACTGGAACAGAACAGGACCAAGAGTCAAGTTAGTAGGAAAGCGACTGCAACAAAACTATTCTGAGGGAAAACCATATGAAATATGGAGAAGCACTACCGAGCAAATCGGAATTATCTGGCGAAGTGGTGGAGTGATAACTAGGGTTTTATGGAGTGGTTGATTACTGACAAAGAGAACCAGCTGTGCCTTCACTGTAGACCAGGGAAGGTGGAAAGTTGAACACAACACAAGAGGGAGGGGGAAAGAAAGCAAAAAAAAAAAAAAGCCAAAAAAAAAAAAGAAAACCCAAAACAAAATAAAAAACCCAGACAATGACGGTCTCAGAGTGCTGTGACACTGGCTTTGAGGAGAGATGCATGGAAAGTGGGATGAACATTGAGAGATGGTGGCAGTTTGAGTCTCATGATGCTGGGATTAATCTCACATTCAATGGTATAAGGACCGATGAACCATGGAGCAGGTTTTCTGGAGTCCACTTGGAGGGGGAGGTCCTGGAAAGACAACCAGACTTGTTGACCAACCTTGTATTCAGGGGCAGGGGTCTGGTGTTGGTTGGCGATACAATGGTTACGAGCTGCAGTGCTGGTGAGGGCGGCACGGGCTACTTGCCAGAATCGGTGGGCGCGTCGAAGATGGCCTTGCACAGAAGGTGCAGCTACTTCTTCATCCTGGCAGGAGAGTAGTGGAGGTTGCAAACCCCTTAGGCTGGGTAGTTGTGAGTGCACTCCACTCAGGGCGGGTGGGTGGACCAGGAGGTCGGAAGATGAGCCGCCTCGCATCATAGGGAAGACTCCAAGTCCTGATTGGCTGTTCATCTGCACAAGATTGGTGGTCTTGTTGAAGGGAATTTGAGCAATAGTATGCTAAACACTGAGGGGAACTTATAATAGGGTTCAGTAAGAAAAGCCTGGGAAAAGAGGAAAACATATAGTCACAGGGTGCAGGGGTGAAAACGATGGAGAGTGGGAAAAGAATTGTTACAGAGGTATACAGAGACGGGGGGCACACATGACATACATGATGTGAGACATGGGAGACCCCAACAAGAGGAGCACTAAAAATTGATAATGGCTGGGAAAAGGATGAGGGAAAAACTGAAGAAGGGAGATAGGGGCTCAAGGGCCAGAATAGACAAGCAGGGAAAACTGTTTAAAAAAATCCTAGCCGACGGGAGTCTGCCACGGGCAGAAAAAGAGAGACCAAAGACAATGGAGGGCAAAATAAAAAACAGGAGGCAGACAGATTGAGAAAGGGCAATTCTAATGGTGGAAACTCTGCCCTAGGTCTCAAGAAGAGTGGACTGTGGTCCCCCAAAGGAAGGTGGGAACCTCAGGCTAGAAAAGGGGCCTAACAAATATTTCAGCAAGGGATTGAAGAGGGCATCAGTTTGCTTTCCAATCCCGGGGTTTTTTTCCTGAAGACGTTGGAAGAACTCAGCAGATGATTTACAGGATTGGAAGATCACGTTGGGCACCACTGCCAGACCTCATCAGGCCCACTGCTTGGCAGTTGGGAGCTGCAACAGTCTCTCAGGCTGAGAAGAGTTCCATTCGCCCCCCTCTCGTATCTGAGCCAGCATGTAAGCGCTCCAGAGGTCCAACTTAGTGAGGACCACTGTGTCAGAGCAGAGCAAAGGTAGGGGATATTTGTTCTTAACTGTAATGTAAGTCAGACCTCTGAAGTCGATGCAGGGTCGAAGAGTCTTTATCCTTCTTCTCTACAACAAAGAAACCTGCTCCAATGGAAGTGGAGGAAGGGCGAATGAGACCTGCTGCCAAGGACTCCATGGCCAAGGACTCCAGGTCTCCATGGCCTCCTTCTCAGGTTTGGTAAGGTTGTGCAACTTCATAGTCAGTAATGGGGCACCAGGGAGCAGATCAACAGCACGATGGTAGGGTCTGTGTGGGAGCAAACACAGGACTCTATCCTCACTGAACACCTGCTTAAAATCATGATAGGCACCAGGGACAGCTGAGAGGTCAATGTTCTCGGGAGGTGATGGTGGAATTGAAACAACAGTAGGGTTGGCAGACTTGAGACAGTTCTGGTGACTGCTCTATGAGGTAATGGATGCAGTGGGCCAATCAATACCGGGATTATGATATTTTGACCAGGGTAGGCCTAATACCAAAGAATGGGTGGGTGAGGGGATTACAAATAGTTCAACAGTCTCTGTGTGGTTACCAGAAAGTGTGAGGGAAATGGGAGCAGTGCAGTGGGTTACTGAGGACATCAGACGACCTTCCAGGGACAAAACCTATTTAGACTGAGACAGACTAACAGGATATTGATTTGCTCAACTAGACCAGTGTCAGTGAAACTATCATCTGCTCCACAATCCACTAAGATGTGTACAGGGAGTGAAACGAGTGACGAGTGCAGCATATCTCTCAGCTGAATGCGATGGGGCTGAGGTCCAGGGAGAGCAGCTTGGCCCCCAGCTTGGTGGGTGAGCCTACTCTTTTGGCTGAGTGGGGCTTGCAGCCAGGCAATGTCCCTAATGACTGCAGTAAAGGCAGAGACCCAGATGAAGCCAAACTCTGCACATTTCAGCAGTGAAAGCTTGATAATCTGAACACAGGGCAGGGTTATTAAGGGAAATTGCTAGGGACCAGGCTGTGGCTACACACATACTCATAATGTACGCTATCTGGGACTGATCAGTGGTGTAAGTAGTGGAGTGTTGACTGAAAACTAAATTACACTGGTGAAGAAACTGCACACGTCCCTAAATCACATGAGTACCCACTCAGTTGGGAATATAGGGCTCGCGAGGCAGGTGAGAGGGGATCACAGGTGGAGCAGCAGGAGGTGAGAGAGTGGCTGGAGCAGAGAGGAGACCTGGTCTGTCTGACCACTGAGCTGAGAAACAATGGTGGTGAGTTGCTATAGAGTCACTATAACTTGGCGTAGAGTTGACTCGTATTGCCCCACTAAAGAGTCAGCTGGGTCCACCTTTTGGCCAGATAATTCTGACATGTACAGTTGAGGTGGACCAATAATTGTGGAAACTGACACAGGTGAACAATTTCAGTTATTTAATGAACTGAGTAAGTTCAGCAGAATAAGGTACAAACAAGAAGGGTCCGGCTCTCCAAAACACTTGGCGGAGAAGACGAAAGTCCTACTGATCTTGTAAGTTTGCTCACTTACATTGAAATAAGTATTCTATCATTTTTATGGTAGGATTTCAACAGACAGAGATTGAGTATCAATATGAAATTCAGGAAAACAGACTATGTAAAGATATAATTCATTTGCACTTATTCAAGTGAAATAAGGCTTGCTTCCCATGAAAAATATAGTGTTTTACTGAAACCCCTGTTGGCAAGCAAAGAGGTCAGTCCTTTTGTGTAGTTGGTTACTAGGTTTGTGTACATCTCAGGAGGGATATTTGTCCACTCCTCTTAACATGTCCTATCCAAATCCTTACGTTGCCTAACAACTCAAAACTTCAGCTCCCTCCATAGATTTTCAAAAAGATTACGTTTTGGAGACAGGCTTGGCCACTCCATGACCTCTTGCTTCTTCTTGAGCGACTCTTTGATGCCTTGGCCATATGTTTTGGGTCATTGTGATACTAGGAAACCCATCCACAATCGATTTTCAGAGTTTCAGCTGAGGGAAGGCAGTTTTCATCCAAGATGTAACAGTCCACAGCCCCATCAATTGGCCCCTCAATATGATAAAGTCATCCTGCAACCTTAGCACCTCTTACAATCTTGTCCCTTATATTGTAAGCTCCTTTGTTTTGCCTTTGGTGATGGAAAAAGTAGAATGAAAGAGATTGATTCTGTGGGCCGCTGTCTTATATACATATAACAAACTGAGTTGAGGAGTATCTTCATATAGTGACATGACTAATTTGTGTGCCTCCTGGGCATATAACCTGTCTGTGAAAGCCAGAATTCTTCCTGGTTGGTAAGGGATGAAATACGTATTCCACTTGATCAAATGCAAATTGATTTATAACCTTTATGTTGCGTTTTTTTTTTTTTTTTTTCACATTTTATTTTGATATTCTGTGTTTCTCCGTCTAAAATAATCTTAACACAAATTATAGACGGTTCATTGCTTTGTAAATTGGCAAGTTAACAATTAGCAGCAGGGGATCAAGTAATTCTTTTTCCCACTTCTTTTTCTTGACCATCATATCTCAGAGAGCTCAGTAGGCCACTCCGCTCTCTAGATGGAGGTTTACTTGTGGTTCCTAGAGTCTCCAAGAGTAAATCTGGAGCCAGATCTTTCAGTTATCAGGCTCCTCTTCTATGGAACCAACTTCCAGTATCGGTCCGGGGGGCGGACTCTTTAGCAATTTTCAAGACCAGGCTTAAAACTTTCCTGTATGACAGAGCTTATAGTTAAAAAGTTAAAGTCCTCTACTCTTTAGCTATGCTGCTGTAGGCCGAGGCTACTGGGGGAAGGACTGAGCATCTCCCTGTCTCTCTCTCTCTCTCTCGCTCTCTGTCTCTCCCTGTCACCCTCTCTCCCCCTCTCCCTCTTTCTCTCTCCCTCCCTCTCGCCCGCTCTCCTTTCCTCCCCCCTTGCATGCGTTGATAAGAACCATCCTTCTTAAAAAAAAAAAAAACGCAGTTTCACCCTAAGCATTTATACTGCATTTCCTAACCATGTTCTGCCAAAGTCTCTGTCTCTCCCAGTTCCTCTTCTCTCTCTCCCTGTCCTCATCCTGCAGGTGGTGACTCATTGCCATCCCATGTTCCTGCTGTACTCCTTCTGTACTACAGCTCAACTCCATGAACTTCATGCAGCAACATGTTCCTGCCTACACCCCCCCCAATGCCTCTCTCTCTCTCTTTCTCTCTCTCAACCCAATCAGTCGAGGCAGATGGCCGCCCCCCCTGAGCCTGGTTCTGCCCGAGGTTTCTGCCTCTTAAAGGAAGTTTTTCCTTGCCACTGTCACTATCACCAAGTGTTTGCTCATCGGGGGATCTGTTGGGTCTCTTTAAATAATTTTATTTGGTGTTGTTTGGTGTAGACCTGCTCTATATGTAAAGTGCCTTGATGTAACTTTGTTATGATTTGGCACTATACAAAAAAATCTGATTTGATTTCTTCATAGGAAGCATCTTCAAGCTGTCCTTACAAACAAATGCTTCTCCAGTTAAGTATTAAATAAGCTTCAGTTAGTATGCTCAATACTTTTTTCCTGTTTCATTCCACTTGATCACACTTGATTTCATTACTTGATTACTTTTTTAATGGACTCTGCAGAGCCCCAAGTCACTATTGTTACTAGTCGCGGTTCTTATTAGTGCTCAAGGGCAGGGCCCCAAGACATGAACGGTGAAAAAGTAGACAAAAAAATGAATGTCTATTACGTTTGAGTATTTGTGCGCAGTTCTCAAATTTTCCGCCTTTTCCAAGCCCGTTAGAAGCCTCTACAAACATCTAGAGATCACCGTCTGATCAGTTTGGTCTTAAATCGCCCCAGTTTGAGGCCTTCACTGGGCCAAAAATCAACTCGTTTTGGGCTCTCTGTCTCTGGGCTTTGTCCCTGCAACCCTGGAGCTAAAGGTAGCAGCTGCAGGTGTGTGTGTGTGCCTCAGGTACAGACTCCTCTGATATGAACTGCACACACACATACAGACAGACAGAGACACATACTTCAACATATACAGACATACACAAAAACAAAACAATAAAATAAAAAGAAAAATACATATACATGCAGATATTCTCTCTCTGTCACAAGTATACACACAGAGTTAAAGCCAATGTTCTTTACTTTGTTGATACATTATTGTGGGACAGACTCACCCTGCCCTCCCCTGGCAACAGCCCCCCAGGGGCAAGCTCAAAATTTTTGTGAGAAAATGTTCTAGTTTTTACTTTACTTACTTTACCCGTTACTGATCCACTGCTTAAAAATAGTAAGCTACAGCTGTGTCTCAGCTGCTCTCTGAACACACTCCTGTTGACCTAGACAACATAGGTTGGGTGATTGGACACATGAAGTCACTCTTCAGAAACCTGGGGGTGATCTAGTATATAGTGTGACTTTGGGGTACATTCACACCCAAACAAAACTGTAAGCAGCTTGTTCAAAATACAATAGTCCATAAACTAACCATTTCGCAGGGAGCATTATCCTACTGAAAGAGGACACTGCTACCAGGGAATACTGTTTCCATGAAGGGTTGGACTTGATCTGAACCAGATTTAAGTGTAATGTGTTGAAGTACAGTTTGATCAGATATAGTTAAAAACTAACAAGTTAATTGAGCGCAGGGAAAATTCAGGCTTGAGTCTAATACAACAACTGCGTTTTTCAGTTTGATGCCATGAAAAGATTTAAAATTAGACCTGTGAACAACACAGCTTCCTAACAAGTGTCCTGGGCTGTGTGTGATGTAACTCGTCTGAAGAAATGCCTGAACAAGGGACAGGAAGAACAACGGCAATGACAGGCAGCTGAACATCAAATCAAATCAAATCAGATTTATTCGGATAGCACCAAATCATAACAAAGTTACATCAAGGCACTTTACACATAGAGCAGGTCTAGACCAAACTCTTTATAAAGAGACCCAACAGCACTTGGCGACAGTGGCAAAGAAAAAAATCCTTGAGCTGAAAATGCTGAAGCAGAGGTCAGGAGGAACAGGAAGAGCTCTATGAAATACAGAGGGAGCTGTGACCATCCTTAAAATACACTCCACTTTTCACTCAAGCCTGTCCTGAGCTTCTGACACAGAGCAAGATGACCTGAGGACCCAATTAGACAAGAAGTCCACTTGTTAGGATGGAGTCCAAGATGAAAATCACTGCACACAAAATGACGCTAAGCTGCTCAAAACTTTCACCTGCAATACTATTATTTATCACTATTTTTACTGTCATCACCAACACTACTGATTATCACTCCCTTTGTTATTTTAACTCACTGCTATTATTTACTCATGTACCTTTAGCAACAACAGTCAGAATACAAATCAGAAAGTCTTTCATTGCAAAATACATTAGAAACAAACTGAATTCTTCTTGTTCTTTGGTGCCAAAATTTATGTATAATTGCAATGCATATTAAAACTGATTATATATAAATATATAACTACAGTATGTATACTGTATCTTATTATATATATATATATATAATATATAATATATATATATATAATAACATACAGTATACATACTGTAGATTTGCCATGCTGGCATCAGCATACACAAATTCAGATAGATTTTCACATGATTTTGCCATTGCCCATAAATTTCCAGCATCAGGCTTGATTATGGACATCAGGAGTGATAAACACACATGAAGTGCCACATACTGTAATTGGAAATCCTGAATTTTGCAACTGGGATGCTCTATGGGAGCCTGATGAGAAGTAATGCCTTTCTGAATAATCTAATATCTGCCATGATGTGGTCCTTGACACTAACCAATAGGATGACAGAGTGCTTTGACATGTTACTGAAAACATGGTGAAAAGAAAGAGGGATGCTGCTGTCAACATTTGTTAACTTACCTCAAATTCTTTCTGGAGGACAGTTTATACAGCCCACTTTGTTACAGGAATCCACAGATGTTTTTTCTTTTTCTTTCTGAGGAAAGCCATGTTTCATTACTCACCATTGACAGTTTCTAAACACAGCCTCCTGATGACCTATGAACTATGGAAAGTGTTGCCAGTCTCCCAACCAACAAGACATGGTAAGAAATAGTTTAATGCGATACAATGACTATCGTGAAAAAGACAAAAATACTATGTTGTCTCATCCCGGTATGGCAGCATGGCAACTTAGTGGTCAAGAAGATTGTGGGTTTGAGTCCCTGGCCTGGGGCCTTTCACTGCGGAGTTTGCATGTTCTCCCCGTGCTTAGGTGGGTTTCCTTCCACCATCCAAAGGCATGCATGCTTAGGTTAATTGATAATTATCTTGAAGATGGCTGTGTAGAAGTGTGCCATCATTGTCATTATCTTCCCCGGAGTTCAAGTTCAAGAGTGCAAGAGTCTTTATTTGCCATATGTAGATGTACAGGTACATCCTCAGTGAAATGTACTTGCGAACAAACATCCCGGTGCAAACTGTACATAGCTTAGTAAAAAGAATAATATAAAACAAAAGAAGACTTACAGTAGGAAAAAAATAAATAAAATAAAGTATACATAAAATACAATAAAATATTAAATATAAAATACACTTAAAGTTTTCATAAAGGAGTTAGAATGGTCTATGTGTGGGGGGTTGAAAGTTCAGTGTCCTGATGGCCTGGGGGAAGAAACTCTTCCTCAGCCTCTTGGTTTTGGCCATGAGGAGTCTTGTGCCAGACAGCAGCCACTGAAAAAGTTTGTAGTTGGGGTGGTGCAGCACTTGGTGTAGATCTCTTGCAGGGTGGGCAGTGCTGTCCTGGTGGTGCGTTCAGCACAGTGAATGACTCATCACTTACACATCACACACAGAGCTTTCCTGTGTGTGGCTGTACAGCTGCTATAACAGGCGGTGAGCACAGACTTGACTGCTGCGGTGTAGAACATCCTCTGCAGTGCTGTGGAGATCTTAAATTTCCTCATCTGTCTGAGGTGGTACAGGCACTGCCTTGGGTGGTACATGTCAGGTCCTCAGAGATGTGGACCCCAAGGTACCTGTAGTTCTGCACTCTCTCTACTGGGGTTCCATAGATCCTGAGCGGGGTGTGATGATTCCTCTGCTTCTCCCTCCTGAAGTCCACGATCATCTCCTTGGTTTTGGAGACGTTCAGGTCCAGGTTGTTTTTCTGGCACCATGACGACAGTGCATCCACCTCCTCCAGATAGCCTGTCTCTCTACTGTTGGAGATCTGGCCTACCACCACTGTGTCGTCCGCACTTGACGATAATGGAGTAGTGATTTGCCTTGCAGTCACTGGTGTAGGGGAGTAGAGCAGGGTGCCCAGGACGCAGCCTTGGGAGGCACTGATGTTGAGGTTGCATGGGCTGTAGGTATGTTTAACTATCCTCACCACCTGTGGTCTGTCTGTCAGAAAGCTCTGGACCCAGGAGCAGAGTGAGGAGTTCAGCCCCAGGTCCCTGAGCTTAGTGATTGTGAGGAACTATGGTATTAAAAGCAAAGCTGTAGTCAATAAACAGCAGGCGCACATAGTTCCCCTTTCTGCTGTCCAGGTGGGTGAGGATGGAGTGGAGGACATGGTTAATGGCACCATCAGTACTCCTATTTGGGTGATAGGTGAACTGAAGGGGGTCGAGAGAGGAGGGCAGCGAAGTGCAGATGGAGTCTTTGATCAGCCTCTCAAAGCACTTCATCACCACAGAGGTGAGTTCTGCTGGGCAGTAGTCGTGGCAGGCTGGGCTGGACTTTTTTGGAAAGTCCAAAGGAAAATCCAAAGGAAGCTAAAGGACTCCACTATCACACTGGGGAGTCATACAGAGTTATGGGGGAGAGTGGGCAATAGTTCTTCCTGAGGTCCACAACCCTCCACACTGTCTTCAGAGCATTGAGCTCCAAGTTGTTCTGGATGCACTCAATCACCACATCTCCTGGCTCTAGGCGTACTCATCTCATCTTGATGGACTGGTGACTGGAAGTGCAGCTGTTGGTGTACAGGTAGAAGAGCAAGGGAGAAAGAACACAGCCTTGTGGGGAATCTGAGTTGATGCTCAGGGAATCAGACAGCCTCATGTGCAACCTGTCCAACAGGAAGTTTGTGGTCCACCCACAGGTGGAGACGGGTACTTTCAGCTGGGAAAGCTTGTCTTGCAGCAGAGACAGGATGGCTGTGTTGAAGGCGCAGCTTAAGTCCACAAACAGGATCCCAAGTGCAGGTCCCATCGGATGAAGTTAAGGGCCATGTTGATGGTGCCGCATACAGATCTTCTGGCTCTGTCGGTGAACTGCAGGGGGTCCAGGAGTAGGTCTGCAATGGATGTGAGGTGTGAAAGCACAAGGTGCTCACGACCCTCAATCACAGCAAAGGTCAAGGCAGTGGCTCTATAGTCATGAAGTCCATTTGACTTTAAAGCAGGCTGGTAGATGGCAGGTCTCCAGTGAGGTGTTGAAGATATTTTTCATTTATTTTTTATTTCATTTCATTTTTTTATGTTCCATCTATTATGTTCCTCCTCCTTTCATTCTCTCCCCACCCTTCCCTCTTTCCTTCTCTCCCTCACTCTCTCCCCTTTCTTTCTCTTCCTCTCTCAGGCTATCTCAAACCAACCGGTTGAGGCAGATGGCTGCCCCCCCTGAGCCTGGTTCTGCTGGAGGTTTCTGCCTCTTAAAGGAAGTTTTTCCTTGCCACTGTCGCCAAGTGCTTGCTCTTGGAGGGTTCTGTTGGGTCTCTTTAACAACCCCATAAACATTTGGTGTATGTGTGAAGTGCCTTGATGTAACTTTGCTATGATTTGGCGCTATACAAATAAATCTGATTTGGAGGGATCTGTTGGGTCTCTTCTATAAATTCTATAAAGAGTCTTGTCTGGACCTACCCTATATGTAATGAGCTTTGAAGTATTGATTAATTTGGTGAATCCAATCTATTATTAGACATATAAAGAATTAAAGAATAAAATAAAATAACAGAATCCGACTAATTCAGGCAAAATGATTAGTTTAATCAGTCAAACATTTCAGCTTCGTTTTGCCTAACATTTTAGTGATGTTGACCAAACATGAATTTAGTTATGTTGTTCTTTTCAATTATTAAAGACCCTAGCACTTGATGAAAATAAAGTGTTTCCCATCATGATTTTATATAACACAGACATATTAGGAGTAATAAATAAGTCAATGCTGTGATACACCGTTTCCACCTTGAAATGCAGTAAACTAATGGCATCATTAAAGTAAAAGGAGGCAGGGGGTTGTAACCCATTAGCACAGACACCAACTTTGTGTTATCCATCACCAGTTACTCGCTAACAAACAACAATTCTAGCTGACATAGAGCGAAGGTGGGCTAGACTCAGGACAGTTCTCCAGTCATTCAAGCTTGAAATATAAAGACAACACCAAATGTCACGACTACAGGCAATTTACATTCACCAATGAACCTAATGTACACATGAATCTATCCAACCACACATGGTGAACACTTCAATCCACAGATAGGGACTGGACCCAGGACTTTCATACGATGAGAATGAAGACCACTCCAGTACACTTGAAGGAAACATAACTCCTTAAATAAACAAATCATTTTGTCTCATTCACCAAACTATAGTGACTTTAAAAGGCTCCATTTCAACTTCAGTCTTACCAGCATCTAATTACAGGACATCAGCAAGGAGGGACAATCAACCATCAATACCACAAATATACACCAGAGAATGTGATTCTGCTAAGTCCACATAAAATGGGCTTTATCTTTAGTAAAACCAGGAAATAAACAGTCTTTCCTCCAGTGAATATGAATCCTTATTTCTGCATTTGGGCTGCAACCTACAGTGACTTTAATCTGTCCATTCAGTGGTTTTGTTTGTTAATGTGACAAAATGGTGAAAAATCAGCAGTCTCTTGGAATTTCCTCAATGATTATCTCAGCTCTGCACTACATCCACTTGCTCTAAGGTTAACACATTGATACCAAACACCAACAGATGTCGCCTCAGGGAAAATATGTGAATGCTGAGAAAGTCAGCAACATAATCAGTTGTTTGTTTGTTTTTTAATTACAAGTTTGGGGTTCACCATCATCTTTGATTGATGACAGCGGGTTAAACTTCCTCCTTGTTAAAACTGTATATGCTGACTCCTGTTGAGAGTCACAGGGCTGCAGCATTCTTCCTAGTAAGAATGAATTGAACCTGTTAATGGTTCTATGTATTCCATGCAGTCAGTGCACAAGACAGTGCAAAACGCAACTCAGGACAGGAGATACAGACATGGATGCTCTGGCTGCAGCTTGGGATCTTGAGCTCCTGTACTCCGAGTGATTCAGTGATCTACTGCGGTTTGGAGCTTTCAGTGTTGGAGAAAATCAGGTGTGGAAATATTTTCCATGCTGGGTGTTACTCAGACTAAATCCTCTTTTATATTTTGAATTGCAGGTCTCCTGCTCCTGCATATGCTCAGTGGAGCAGTGATGTGATGGAAAACCTACAAAAGAAGTGAACATTTTATAATATGAGTCACCATCATTGTTCAAAGGTATCTGATTACTCTGCCACTGCGCTTGCTGGTTAAAAAAAAAGAACATTTACATAAAAACAAAGACATTTAGAAAATGAACATACTGAGAAATATTCAGATAGTTTACTAGAGGGCTGCTGGTTAGTCACTCAGGACAACAGTGTTTAAGTAATTTTCTTCTGGCAGCTCTGGCTCTGAGTTGTGATGTGTAAACAGTTATGACCCTTTTTCACAATTTTTATTGTGAGCGCGTTTTACTCAATTCAACAGCTGTGATAATGATTCACTTAAAAATGTCACAGGCTGCACAAAGCATACGATCACCTTATGAAACATGTCATACAGGAAACCACCCAACAGTCACAGCCACTCTACCAGAAATGTGGTGCTGGCTAGTATCATCCACTCAGATATTCTGACATTCATATAGTGGCCTCTCTTTATGTCCAATCTCCCTATTTACTGAAGTGAAGACGCTGAACCATTGTTGTTCAGGGGGAGCCACCATAAGTACCAGGGTCAGTCATATTTGGCTGCAGGATTCACTTGAGACTCTGCTAAATGATGTTTAATACATGACTGTGTGCTGCCTCCATGTGTGGCCTCTCTTGAGTTAAGGTTCATTGAAATTCATGACTGCACTCAGAAGCTGTTAGGCCAAGCGTGGAAGTTCTCTCCAGTGGCACCCACAGAGAAAATATCAACAGCATCACTTCACTGCAGCAGCCCACCTGCGCTTTTAATCCAAGAATCACTCCTGCTCAGCCTGTGTTAGTGTGAGGCTGCAGAGAAGTGGCCTGATGTGTGGGCCAGGCACAGGGAGCATGCTAAAGATGGCAGCTGGTAGCCGTGCTGTATGAGGTGGCATCACTCAGAGGCCACCTTGGTGCTGTCAGTGCAATCCTCAGCACATTCATTCATTTAGTCCACGCACACTCACTCTCACACTCCAGCACCTTTACCCATCCCAAGGCCTCCATCCTACCTCCATATCTGGCCCAGCTGCAGAATGTGGATGACGGACTGTCCGAACCAGACGCAGAAGGAGTAGTAGGCCGAGCGCTTCCTGCTCCTGCTGCCCACCGCGGTGCTGGACATGCTGTTGGTGGTGGTGTTTTTGCTGGCAGTCGACGCCTGCCTCTGCGGCGTGGCCGGGTGATGGTGAGCAGTAACGTCGCCTTGCGAGGCCGAGCCACTCAGCAGCTTGTTCCCGTCCATGTGGGCGCAATCGGCGGCAGATTCCGCGCTATCCTCGGTGCTGAAGTCGTGGATGAACCATCTGAAGCTGAAGAGCTGGACCGAAAAGGAGCCGAGCACCACGAAGAAGAGCGTCAGGCCGAACCACCAGTAATCGCGGCGGAGGTAGTAGTCGACCGACAGCCACACGTCGGTGCCCACATCGGCCAGATACACGGCTGCTGCGGCTACGATCCACAGGCAGTCCCACACCGTGTATTTCTGCTGCTCCGTACCCAGGCGAAGGCAGGTCGAGTTGGTGCCTCCTCCTCCGCCGCAGCACCTTGACTCCCCGTTGGCAAAGTCCCCGTCTCCGGCGCAGGCAGATTCGGGCTTGCAGCCCGGGTGGAGCCCCTGCACTGAGCCGGAGTGCTCCGAGTTCTGCAGGGGGGTGAAGGCCACGTCACTCTTCTTCATCTTCAGGACCCCGTCCGACTTAGCCGCCATTATTAGAAACAGCTAATATTACTCTGTTATTTTTGTCCCCTTCCTCCCCTCCTACTCCCCTTTACCCCTTATTTGCTCCGTCGACACCTCTCTGCGTGTCTCTCCTCCTCCTCTCTGGGCAGGACTAGCTCTTCTACGCTGCTTGTTCATTATAGAGAATAAAGACGGAAAGGAGGAGTGGACGTGGCCCCGCGCGTGCTCCGATGCTTCGATCCATATCTCGTCTTTCCTGGACTTGTCCCTCGGTTGATGGTTCAGTTACATGTCAGGAGCGGTTTTTTAAATGGCCTACCCCCGCGGATTCAGCCTCTGTAGTCAGTCAGTTTTCACCCTCGATCAGTCCTGATGTTGTGGATGGAGATGCAGATGGAAACCAGAGCACAGGAGACGGCAGATGGAGGCTGCAGCCATCTGCTTCTTCCATGGCACAGACTAAAAACTATGACATCATCCCCCCCCCCCCGTCTCTCTCTGCCCGCCTCATCGTTACAACACACCTGAGACCGAGAAATATTTCTGAGGTATCAACTCCCCTGACTCCGGTCTCAGCACCATGGGCAGATCCTGCAGCAGCTTAAGTTCTGACTCGGAACCAAACACGCACAGCTGGAAGAAGCTCTGGGGTAAACAAACAGACACCCAGGCCGATGATAGGTTCAGTCTGGATACTATTGTTACTAATGAGGTCATTTATATGGAAACACAGTGATGACAATGATACAAGAAACTCTCACTACAAAGTTAGTTTAATGGAAAACATGGACTACTGATTGACTATTGATTGTATTTAATGCCTGATAAAAGTAATGCTCTTAAGAGCCTATCTTCACTAAGCCACGGTTCTGCACATTAAGATCAGAAAGCAGGATTTGACAGCAGAGACAAATGCCCAGTGACCAGGGGTCTCATTTATAAACTTGGCGTATGCACAAAATGGGGCCTGAAACTGGTGTACATGATTTTCCACCCAAAGGCTGTAATCTATAAAAAACAGGCTTGATGGGAGAATGTGTGCACCTCTGATGAGCACAATGATCCTAAATATAAATCCCAAGCAACCAAAGAAGCTTCACAGGTAGAAGCTTACACTGTTGTCTTTCCCATATTTGTCTCAACAAACAACATCATAGACAGACATTGAAGATGAATCAATCCATTGAGTAAAACAGGAAGTGAAAAGAAAAGAGAATGGCTGAGGAGTGCACTTTGACCTGCTGCAGGTCAGAACTCATAGCAGGCTTTTCTGGCTCAGTTTCTTAGAATTAACTAAAATTGGTGATACTTGAGGGCAGTCCAAGATCTGTTGTGCAAGGGGTAGAGTCATAGGCGGAGCTGAGCAGGAGAAGAAAGAGAAATCGTTCTTAAAGGGGCCACACACACCAACAGAGCTAAATCCAACAGGCAGCAGGAACCAAGTGAAAGCATCCACATTCAGAAGAGACCTACACGCATTGCATATGGATCAAATACAAAATAAGAGACATGACTGTGTTCCAGGTAAGTACAGAGGATGTTTTCCCTCTGCGAGATTTCCCAGCTTACATAGGAAAGACTGAGGGTTTCTGTTAACAATTTTACTATAGGCTACATTAATATAAAAGAACTGTGTCTATGTTCATAATTGTGACATTTGTTCAAATTAAAAAATAACCATTTTATTATACATCACATCACAAACATCCAGTTATCAGGAGAGGTGTTCCCTCCTGGTGGCATCACAGCTCTTCCTGTGGAGCCATCTCAGGCTCAACTGACACACGGTTCTGACCACACTGTGCATAGGTCACAACTGTTACTCATGCTAATGGAGGAGGCTGGTGTCACAAATAAATATATTGAAAATTATAAAACAGAATAAGAATAACTGCATGAACTGCACCTTACTTGTATACATATTATTAAGGTCTAGAGCTTTTTCTTTAAAAAAAAAAGTTTTCTTATTACTACACAACCAACTTAGCATTAGGAGCCGTTGACTTATGTAAACTCTGGTTTTACAAATACTCTTGTCAATCTAACTCCAGGTAGCACTATAAAGTTATGCATTATTGAGGACAGCTGCTCCATCAATAATGATGGTCAGCTTGCCAGCTGCTCAGTGTCTAGCGCCTACAGTAGCTGAGCTTAACTCAGCTAATTCGTGTCAATGAACATGAACACTGTGTTTGTGGTGTTAGTTCCTTTTGAAATCACAGAAACATTGTTTTCTTAAACACGTCATTGTTGGCTTTGCTTTTTGGGATGCCAATTAGGAAGCAAATTCATTTGCATTGGGTTAGTGTTGAAGCAAGACACCCTGACATACAGTGTCGTTGACACTGCTAACAGGAGCGTATCATTGCTGCACTTAGATTCAATACACAAGACTAAATAGGCATTCATCCTTGGCTCCATTCACACCTCTTCTCTTTGCTCATATTTGAATTAGCAGGCAATTTCTGGAGTGATTCTCTGCCAAGACAGTGATGAGGAGCTCACGCTGAGCTTCAAAAATATTCCTCAGAAACCTGTGGGTGAGGCCAGTAACACCGAGTGTGCGGTGCGTGGCCCTCTGGCCTACTGTTTGAGTGTTGAGCATCAACCTGCAGAATCCCTCACTGACAACATTCGTTTTCTGTGTGTGCATGTGCGTGTTGAATGGTGTAATAGCAAAACAAAACCATCCTACCCATAATCCTTTTTTGTTACATGAGATGATCTAACACTACAGAAGGGAATAATGGAACAGAACCCTGGGCTCTCAATTACTATTCACAGCTATACTTTGTCTGTGCATGAGGTAATGAGGGAATGAAGAAAAGCCTGTAGCAGCTCACAGCCTTTGTCATAGTCATCAAG
>NC_042527.1:5787711-5910211 GCF_900963305.1 Echeneis naucrates
GGCGCCACCAGTGTGACCGCGTCCTGACATGGAACTCAGGAGCACTGCACTACAGTGACGAAGTCATCATCATACGAGAGCTGAGTGACCTGAGTACTCACCGCCAGGCCCTGAAGGACGACATTGATACCATCAAATACATCGGCAAGGGCACATACACTGACTGCGCCATCAAGAGCGGCCTTGCTGAGCTGCTCATTGGGTAAGCCAGCGCACCCAGATATAGTATACACGTTAATACATTAAGAGATAAAACCAATGATCTCATGTCTGAGTGTTTGTGTGTCCGTCTTCATTCAGGGGTTCCCACTATCATGAGAACAAGTACATCGTGGTAGTGACTGATGGCCATCCTATTACTGGTTACAAAGAGCCATGCGGAGGAGTGCAGGAGGCTGCGAATGAAGCCAAGCAACATGGAGTCAAAGTGTTTGCTGTGGCCATCTCACCTGACCAGGAGGTACAGCACATCAGCACAATAAATAGATGAGGCTTGTAATTTTATCCTAACCACCACAACAAAATCAAAAGATTCAGTGTTACGGTGCTTGAAAAGTATTTCCCTAATATGAGTAACAGCGTCCTACAGGAGCACATAATATTCTGTTGGAGCAGTTTACATAGTCTTCCACAGAGATTTCATTTATTTTTTGCCTTCAGTTGGGAAAAGTGGGTGTCACAGTAAAACAAGATCAGATCCAATCAAATGGGTGTTTCCATGGGTGTTTTCTGGATTTCTTTTATTTCCTTACATTTCATTCGTATGTCATTTGTTATCTGGTCTATCTGTACACTGATAGAGTTCTTGCTCTCTTCAAAGAGACCTTTTTCAGTGCCACTCCATTGTGAGATGTTGACACAATATACAATCTTTGGTTTAAACTTCAAGGATCAAAGTTTAGTATCACCCTTCTGTCTAAATAAAATCTGTGTTTTGAGACTCAAGATAAAATACTCAGCCTGCTGACTCACCATGTCAGCTTCTTTTTCTTTGTACACAATTTATTCTTTAACTTTAAAGCAATGACATTGGTATTAAGGCCAAGTCTTTCAAACTGTTGAGAAGAGGCAAATGTTTGTGCGTTCGACGCTGAGCTGAATTCTCTTACTATGATTTACTATGATTTTTCTTATCTCTCTTTAAGAGTTTAGACGATGTGAGGTGAGGTGAAGGGTGCTGAGGTGAAATAAGGTGAAGTAGTGTCACATGACATGTGGTACGGCAAAGTGAAGCAAGGTTAAGTCAATGAAGCCAAACGTCTTTATTCCCAATAACTCAACATAGTCCTCAAACATATAAACTGTCTGCATATGTATGAGTGTGCACATATACAATTCCACAAACTTTCCAAGTTAGTTTGGAATGGACAACGCTGTCTTAATCATGGACCCTAAATTGTTAAACAGTTCATACAGTATCTACAGTTCCAAATGTTAGTGAGAGACAATATTGTGCAGGCCAGGTGTCATTTTAAAACATTCATTGTCAGGTGTTTATATTAATTGCTGCCAAGAACAAAGATTCATTCTTCACACGGTTTCAGCTCTGGGGCCTGACACCTGAAGTTTCAGAAATAAGTGATGTGGGCTAATGGACGCACGGGATGAGTAAACAATCATTTTGCAGATAATCGGGCCAATATGGGTGGAACCAAAGTTATCACAGAATGAAGATGTGATCTGAAGCTGTAACATCAGTAACATAATGTGGCTTGCCTGAATTGTGCTGGAGGTGATGATGAATGTGTTTTGTGTCTCTCCAGGACACCAGACTGTCACTGATTGCCACAGACCAGAGCTACAGGCAGAACTTCACCGCCGCAGACGACTCCAGATCCACCAAGATCGGAACCATTCGAACCATCATTGACATGATCGTATGTATCCTTCCCAGACCTCTCATTTCCTCCCACCCTCTCCCATAAACACCATTAACCTGTGTTTTTTTTATCTTGTTTTCAGACGAACGAGACAAAGGATGTGGTATGTCATGTTTTTCTCCGAAATCTTTTTGCATGTTTTTTTTTTTTCTTACTGCTGTTACATGTAAAGCAGAAAGTTCACAGTAAGTGTGTCTGCATTAGTGTATCACACGCTTACACTTTTCACGTAAGTCAAAGAAACATGGCTAGAAAATCAATAACTGGTGTCTTGGCAGTTTGTATCTTGATAGTTACAATTCTACCAGCTTTGTTTTGACAGAGGCATTATTGATAAATTATAAACATCCCCAGCTTTGTGCTGTATACTGGCTAAATGCCATGACTTAGTGATCTCTTCAAACCAAATTTCTGTTCATTTCTTTGTTGCTTCTAAAGCTATTTATATGTTGTTACTGGTTCAGTCTTGTTACTGTTGGTCAGTGCTGCCATGTGAAGTCTATTGAACTCTCACAGGAAACACAATGGAGTCACGCAGGAAGCTGAAATTATCCCTTTAAGCAAATAACGATTACTGACAATTTTCTCCATCAAATTTCCAACAAAATCACTGTGGTGCAATGTTAAATATTTGCCCAGCCTTGATGTCGCCTGGCAGCAAGACATGATGTTAAGTTCAGAAAATTCCTTAAGTATTTCACTTTGAGATAACATCTATAATAATCAACTGTCAAATATAATGACATGAAGGCATTTTTTCCCACTGTCATGTGTTCATAGTTTCTCTTTTCTTTTTCTTTCTCTAGTGTTGCTCTTTTGATTGCAATGTAAGTACACCTTCCTGATACAATCTCTCCATTAGAAATGATTTTTGAATTTCATGGTTTGGGCAATTGTTTCATTGGTTGTGTTTTGTTGCTTTGTACGCAGGCTCCAGGAGGGCCCAAAGGACCAGATGGAGACAGAGGCGCAAAGGTGTGTCTTTCATGCAAATTCATCTTATGTCAATAACCTACAGAAGCCAGTGCAATCAGTGTCAACATGACACCAACATACGAGTCCAGTCAACTTGTGTTTGTTTTCCTGTCTGCAGGGAGAGACAGGTAGACCAGGAATGCCTGGAGAGAAGGGAGACATGGGTGCCCCGGTAAGTGATTCCCATAGTCATCTTCATGCGCACCCAACACTCTTTGCATTGATCATGGTGCACAACCTAATGAAAACATTTATTTTGCTGTGTAGGGTCACACTGGAGATCCTGGTCCCGTTGGTTACAATGGAATGAAGGTATAGTCCAACAGGTTTTTTGTTTTGTTTTGTTTTGGTTTTTTTTTACTGAAAGGACTGAGAGCTTCCAGTCACTGGAAGCTACAGAAATTTAGCACTTTCAACAGTGAGTAAAGAAAGTAGGAGCAATGATGACACTGTGATGTTGATGTATGGTCCCACAGAACCAGGTCAAATAAACGTGTTTGTGGCTCACACAAGACAGTAATTCCCAGTTACATTTCCACATTATGGTTTTCTTGTTGTCATAAAGTATCTAAACGTTTTATGCCATAAATTTGAAATAAATATGCTGTAAGCCTTCATGCTACATGAATGACCCTGAAACAAAGTAGAGTTAAACTAATTTAAACTCCACAAGGATGCCGTCCTGTCACACTGAATGGATTATTCTAAGTTAGATTTTGGGGTGTTAATGCCTTAAATGTAATAGGGACAGATAGACAATGTGTATTTATGATGAGGTCACACTTGAACATAATAACGGTGTGTATTTCGGTTTGCAGGGAGACCGTGGTCCCAGAGGAGAAAAGGTACGAAAGGAGAAATCTTTACACTTAACAACACCCAGTGTATGTTTTGTATTATATAATTCATGACTGACTCATGTTGTCCTTGTTTCCTGCAGGGAGAAAGAGGACACAAAGGCTATAAGGTGAGATCTTATCTCTGGTTGCTCTGCATTCTAATGCTGAATTCCATTGCTTTATCGACATTTATTCTAACCTTCCCATTTGATATTTCTTCCCAGGGAGACAAAGGTCAAAGCGGAAATGATGGAATTGATGGGCGCAAGGTGATTCACAGATCCCAACATTCAACCAGTGTTACTCTGACTGCCCTCCTTTTTCTGAGGTTTATTGTCCAACACGTGTCTGCGGTTCTCCTCAATAGGGTGAAGCTGGTTTTCCTGGTCTTCCTGGCTGTAAAGGATCTCCAGGCTCAGATGTGAGTTGTATATCTCAGTCTAAAACACTTTTATGGTCTCACATGTTGGCCTTGACCAGGTGCAAACCAGTTAACAGAAGTTAGATGCTCTGAAAAAGGCAACAGGTTTAAGGACCTCAAATACTCAGTCAATCACAAGTCAAAGTGTTTGGACACGCATATCCCGTATTTCCCTAATTTTGTGTCTGGGTTTCTCCCCGGAGTTAGACGAGCCAATTCCATATCTGCTTGAAGTTCAGCTTCATTGTTTACAAATGTTCCATTTGCATGTTTATGAATGTGGCTGATGGTGTAGCCCTGACCAGTGTCACACCCTGTGTCTGGCAGACTGCGGCCATTAGCTCTTTAATCACCACTTCGTTTACATTCTCCGCTGTCAGATTGTTTAAATGAACAAACACACATGCCTACATAAGCATACATGCACGGCGGTTTTCTAGATCGAATGTTGTGGTTTCAGCTGCTTATGATCATGTGTGCTGAAACTCTCTCTCTGTTTTTTTTTTCCAGGGGCTACAGGGAGAGTTTGGGCCAAAGGGAGACTCTGGTCCTTATGGACTGAAAGGAGTAAAAGTAAGGTTTTTGCTAATTTTTGTGCCGTCAGAGATTGTTAGGTATGCTGGCTGAGATGTGTGATGAGGTGTTTGTGCTTATTTCAGGGAGATCTTGGAAGAGATGGTGAACCAGGAAGGCCTGGAAATTATGGGCCTCTGGGAGATCCGGTAAATCACTGCAGATACAAACACAGGAGGATATCAGACGACGGCGCATGAAATATGCTTTGTATTCTTATGTCTTTTTACAGGGTGACCGGGGCCCTAGGGGAGCTGATGGGGACAAAGGAGAGCGTGGTGACGACGTAAGTAATAATTCCGTCAGAAAATCCAGTCCAAAGTCCAAAAATCTCAATTTTAATGGTCTTTCATGGCTCATCTAACATCCTGCTGTGTGTTTGTTTCAGGGTGCACCTGGACCGGATGGAATTCGTGGCGAGAGAGTAAATAATATAATAATATAATTAGCATAAATTAATATCCATTTTAAGTGAATGTATGTATGAGTGTGTAAGTATTCAGAGTGTAAGTATCTCTAAAATGTTTCTTTTAGGGACAAATTGGAGAGAAGGGCGAGCAAGGTTCCCGTGGTAACAGAGGACCAAGAGGAGAACCCGTAAGTGATGATAAGGATGACAGTGTGGTGAAATGTGTGAAGTTACCTGATTTCAACATCTCCCACTGTAGAAGTTCATGGGAAATGCAGTTTGCTGCCTGTATTGAGCAGACTCTAACCACACTGACCGTAATGGAAGTCGTACTTATTATTATAGCTTCAGTCCCCATACACTCCTGATAGAGCTTCTTTCAAGACTTGGCTCTGTCTCCATTAGCTCACTTAAACCTCTCTTTTTTGCCTTTTCAGGGTGAGCCCGGACCCCGCGGAGAGCAGGGGAGGGAGGGCTCAACTGGCCCCAATGGCGAGCCTGTAAGACACATACACACACCAATATCAACACACACCACATTTGAGATAGGCACAAACAGGAGCTGATAGCCTGCTGGCTGAGTTTCAGGAGGCAGCAGTTCAAAAAATGAACCACCCAATTTTTTCTTTGGCAGTATCTCTTTTTTCCACTTGGGAAAGGAACATGCGCACATACTTCCTGGTGTGCATGCACATGCGAATGCTCAATTCCATATTTCATGTTGAGGGGGATAACATTTAGAGAAGCTTAACCAGAGGCAAATCTGGCTGTTGCCCCAGACTGCTGCCCACTCCCGCATGCTCCATCTCCCCTCTCTCATTCTCAGCTTGTACTCCTCCTGGGAACATCAACACTCACTCTTTCCCCTCTGACTCAATTCTTCTCTTCTCTGCTTGAGCCAAAGCCTCAGTATGGTTTTCTTAATAAGGCGCTGGGCAGTGTAATAATAATAATATGTTGCAAACGTTAGTTGTGGTAACCTCCATGAAGTCAGAAGATTCAATGGCTCTTTTGTGCTTTTGGTTGCACCTCCTCATCAGAGCTGGATGACCGGTGAGGAACTGAATGGTACAGAAAACATGGAATAACTGACATGTTAGGCCCACCTTAAATGCTCCGGAAAAACCTTACCATTCAGTGCAGTTGAGTTCTGTACATCATTTTCACTCATTAAAACCCCTCAAAGTTACGCTTTAAAGTATTATGTGTATATAGAATTGAATTTAAAAGATATCAACATTATGCAAACATTCATTTTAATCTAAGGAAGCACAGCAACTTCCTTGAGATGTTAAATTTCTTGGCTTTTTAATCTCACCTTGTGAGTGGGATGAGAAGAGCAATATTAAATACAGCTCAGGCAGCATCTCAAGTAGGATAAAGATTGTAGAGGTTGTGATGTCGACTGACTGGGCTGAAAGGCAAAAAAAACCAAAAGCCTTCCAAGAACTGCTAAATGTTTCCTTGTGTGTGTCTAGCAGCGCACTTTAAGAGTTTTGTTCAGTTTCAGCTGTGTGCATGAAGTAACTCTGCTGTAGAACAGGACACATAGCAGCTGTTGCAGCGTTACTGTAGCTAAACCCCCAACCCTTTTTCTCGACTACAAGCATGTTTTCTGTAACTATAAATTATATGTTGAATTCACAAAACACAAAGTGTGAGTCAGACACCTTTCGAGGTTTAGAGGGAGTGTTTTTTTCGTTTTTTTTTTCATTGTCAGAAAGAACTTAATGTTGTGTGTCCAGGCTTTGTGCTGAGTGAGGCTAATTGAGTACCATGGATGGACAAAGATGACATTAAAACTTTTATTTTCATGATTTTAATTTTGCTAAATTCGAAAAAGAAAAAAAACCTGTAGTGCAGCAAAACTTTTGGGACGTTGCATTAGATTACTACACAGCATGAACAACATGAATGAGTCTAGCCAGCTAATATAGCTATATAGCTAGTTTGAACTTGATAGCTAAACATAGAAGATTGTTTTATATGAGAAAGTAATTACATCAGCAAATTTTAAAGGGCAGTTTCATCCACCGTCAAATCCAGTTAGCAAATGCTAACATTGTAGTTTGCTGTGGCGTTTCTGCCGAAAACTGAAGACTACAATGAAAGAAATCACATACTTTAGCAATCAACACTGCAAGCCGAGGTACACCAGGAGCCATTTTTCCACACAGTTTTGCATAACTGAGAAGCATTTTTCCAAAAATTCCACTATGATTATGTATTTCCATTAGTCTATCGCTCAGTTGAACCTGGCCTGAATCTGAATTTTAGTTTGTTGAAAAGTGAATACTCATAACCAAAATTAGAGTTTTCCAAAATTCATTTGCTTCCATTACAAGTTTTTTACTTTTTAAAATTGTTTTAAATTAGAAATAGTCACTTTCAAGTTGCACATTAAGTTGGATAATTGAAACACACCTAATGAGACACGGATGCAGCACCGGAGGGCAAGGCAGCCAATCACTGAGGAAAAGAAATATATGAGAATTGGAAGCGAATGTGAAACGGAAGCGGGAGTTTGTGAGGTCAAAAAAAAAAAAAAAAAAAGTGCGTGTTTTGAAAAGACAAGACATGGTGACAAAAATGGAAATGATGGATAAAGGTATGAAACAAATAGGTCTAATATGTCAGCAGTGACACGGACAAGTGTCTATGTACCCCACAGTATGTCAGTACAAAATGGCATCACCAATGGTTGTTATTATTTAAGATGGAACATTTTTGAGTGACATAAATAATTATGATGCAGAAATAAGTAAAATGTAGGCCATAACACTGTTGTTGTTTCCCAGGGCGAACCTGGCAAGTCTGGGGCTCCTGGCTACAGAGGAGATGAAGGCCCAATTGGACCAGAGGTGGGTCCAACAGGACACTTACACAAACTGATTATTGTGAAGCAGATACATGTTGAAAGGCTCCAAAAGGCTATTTGTTTAATTAGATCCTTACACTGTGAGTGACAGCATCCTCCTGGCACACATATTATTTTATAACAGCTTTAATCTATTTCACATAGGAGGCGTCTGTATTTGTTTATTTCACATTGGCTCATTTGTGACCAATGTGCACCAATCAGGATTCAGCAACATTTCATTTCAACAACAGAAGCTAATCACTGTTTCTGGTCACTGTTAATCAACAGACATGAATTAGCTAAGTGTCAGAAAATTTAATTATTCAACTGTTTGAAACTGTAAAATCAGTGATTATATCTATAAACCTTGAAAATGTGCAGTTAACTGCGTGAGCTACAATTAAAAGTGATTCTTATCCCGAGCCATGTTGTTTACAATCTTTACTACAAGACGTTTTAAGGGTCAGGACACTTATGTCATCGGTGATCAGCTGCTAGGATCTGAAACCAATTACTGATTGTTGCATAAGTAGTGAGAAGTGTTTTTATTCACACATACACATGCAGAGAAGTACAGACACTTGTATGTACACAATCATAAACGCACACATACAGAGCAAATGCATGTCATGTTATAATTCATGTGTTTCTAATGTAATCATTCTTTTTGTCTCTAGGGACCAAAGGGGCCAAGAGGAATCAAAGGAGCTCCAGGAGACAGAGGCCAGATGGGGGAGAGGGTGAGTATGGGAGACAGAAAGGGGGACAAAGGGGGAGAGACAGATGCGGGGCATTCATCATAAATTCAGCTATGATGTCTGTGTATGCGTGTGCGTGTGTGCAGCTTCAAGTGTTTCTCTTTCTTGATTTCAGGGAGAGGATGGAGTCCCAGGAAATGGCACTGTAGGTTGTCATGGTTTCCAGGTAAGTGGTCCAATCTGTACATCACGTATAACACATTTTGCTGGATTAAAAGTTTTGATACTGAAATTGTTTGTCTCTTGAAGGGATATCCTGGGCCCCGTGGAGACTCTGGTGAGCCGGTAGGTCATCTTTCAAGCTTCCTTTAACTTACAGGAATACAGACTATTGCTTGATTTTCTCTTGTAAAGCGGCATAGTTCTGTTCATTTTATGCTAATTTGAGCATCAGCATTGTTTGTAGTTCACTTATATTGATTGTCGTGCCCATATCCCCTTGTGACACCTGTGGAACATTTGTTGTACAACCATCAGGGTAGCAAAGGGCCCCCTGGACCTAAAGGAGATGACGGAGAACCCGGAGATTCAGGCCTTGATGTGAGTCTGCCTTTTACTCAGCCTTTTTTTTTTTTTTTTGGAGTTGCTTCTCACTCTTGATCTTATTTTATCATTCCACACTCTCTCCTTGGCAGAGAGCACTGACAGGATGTGAATCACATGTCTCACTTTGTCAGCACAATTACATATTTTTTGCTAGTTTGCCACTTCCAATAATATATAATAAAATGTTCCTCCTTTTAATTTCTGTTTTTCATTTTGTTTTCCTCCCTTAGCCTCATATACTTTTTCATACTTTAGTATGCATTTTTAAATCTCTTTTCATACTTTGCTCTGCTTGCTCTCAAACTCTACTTCTGTTCTGCAGCTGGGAATGCTTTCATAAGTTGAACACATTTAGTGAGCATGTGTGTCTGTGTGTGTGTGTGTGTGTGTCGCTTGGGAAGATGGCTGTGATCTGATGCAGCTGTGTATATGTCGTTGTTAAGGATACCAGGAAATGAGCAGAAACGATGAAGAGACTGCATTACTCTTTTGGTGTGTGTGTGTGTGTGGTGTAACTGTAGGGATGTGTGATCAACCATGTCCATACAGAATGCCTGTTTTAACACTCTAACCCCCGGTTCAACTTGGTCGTGTTTACATTGAAATTACTGCATTTCCAAGGTTCATGTTTCATGACATAAACATTTCTGCACGTTTTAACTCCCTCGTCTTTAAATCAGGGCAGGGTGACCTCTTTTGTCTTAGAGAAGTTTGTGTTTGCAGTGTTAGATCACTTTACCGCACATCTAGACGTTGTAGTACTGAAGCACGTGCAGGATTAGATGCAGAAGTAGACTTCACCCAGTAATCCCAACATTTACTTTTTCCAATTTTTTGCTCATTTTTGAGTCATGACAACAGCAACCAGGAAACATCTCATAAACTGAATAATTTGTTCTGCAGCTGTGTAGAAGAACAGTTTGATTATAAAATGCCATATCACCAACTCAAAACATGTTCATTTGGACGACACATATTCTTGTAAAAGTCAAGTGCTTGTTGCCCTGATGTTTGAAACTTGTAGTAAGATTTAGAGAAGAATTAGGTGTAATAGAAAATAAATGGACCAAACCATATTAAATAAACTGCCCGGTCAAAGCCAGAGGTGGTTCCGTGCTAAGCTGACCTCCTGTGAGCTGTAGCTTTGTATTTAACAGATAAGCGAGTGGTATCAGTCTGCTCATCTAACCCCGTGAAGGAAAAGCGAATAAGAAAAAAGCTTTTGTTAGTTTATCCTCTTCTGCTGTTCTGCTGGTCAGTGCAGAACCAGGTCCCTAACAAGATGCCATATTTACTGCCTCTCAATGGGAAAAAAAAAGATTTAATGACATTCCACTTTTCCTCATTGGTCTCTTTGTTGTCTGTTAGATCGTTTTTCTCAGAACAGTCACTCATTTGTCTCCACAAGTTTTCTTCTCAGATATTTTTTTTGGTGTTTTGGGACGTGGAATTTGGAATGGCCCTAAAACATGAGACATCAAACTGGTTAACAGCTTTTTCAGGGAAATTAATGCTACAGGGTTCATCATGAACAACTGGATTTGTGAATTGTTTAAACATTTCTATCCTGTACAGACATGCGCTGCCCTTTCTCTGGCCAGAGGGGACGGGGGGGGGGGTGTAGAGCTAGAGGAGGGATAGTTGTGTCAGAGAAGATTAAGGTTCTACTGAATGAAAATATACACATTTGACCGCATATAACAAGCACTCACATCTGGCTGTGTGTCATCAGATATGATATCATGAACGCATGGTCAGGAAATGTGTTTGCGTATGTCGCTCACATGATTCCTGTTCTTTACATGAGAGTGTTTGAAGTTGAGAAGTGCTGTAATTGAAAACATGTGTGTGTGTGTGTGTGTTCACATTCAAGGTTGAAACAAACCTGTATGTGTGTGTGTTAAAAGCTAGGTGCTGGCATGACTGCCTGTTTCTCGCTCGGCCTCTCTCTCATATCTGGCTGCAGGAGGTACACGGTTGTGCAGCAGACATACAGATCTTCTAGTTTCACTTGGCTTCTAACTCAGATCAAAGTGCAGAAAAGATTTATTGTAATGATTTGTGGCAGGGCCATTCTGCCGTCACCGCATCTCATTTGTTCTCTGGCACACTGAGCTGTAAATGTCTATGACTACTTAGAGCATAGAATTAAAACATTAGATTTGTCTAATAGTGAGCTTGAGGATTTGAGGAAATTTAGTCAAATGTTTTGTTGTTTGGACTTGTTGTTTTTATTCAGAGAATACAGGCAAATCTCTGCAAAAACAACACAAGAAAAAGCTCAATATTGTATATAAGTACTCTTACCAAACTAAGTCCGCCAGTGTGTAACTCCATGTGTGGGACCATTTACGTTAGAGATGAGGTAAACCTTCTAAATTGAATTGTGGTGTTTTCTCTTTACTTTCCACACTTCTTCACTCTCACAGTGCAGCAGCTGCAGAGACTTAAGCTGTTGTCTTCCTGCAGCTGTGCTGCGGGAGCAGATAGTTGGACAGAGAAGACCAGATCTGGTCGCGATCAAGATTCTAAGTGGATTTTGATGCTTTCTTCTAAATGACTGTATTTTTCCGGTGATTTAATGATACCCCCTTCTGAAATGATAAACTGGTTTGTGCAAAGTGATTATAATCAAAACTAAATTTTAAAAGTAAGCAGAGTGTTTACTTCTCAATGCTTGGCATTTATTATTCAAATTTGACCTGCATATACAACTGAGGGTGTGAAAAGATAGCGAAAACCTAATGTTCCTGATGTCTGTTCAGATTATTTCCTGGCTACTCTGCTGTTTTAATATGAAGCTTGGCTCATAGCTACTGAATTCCTGTGTAAAAACAAGAAATTGAATTGAACTATCCTCCAATGATAAACCCAGCTGCTGAGACTTCCTAGAATTATTTCTCTTTGCTCGCACAATTAAAACCATTCATTCATCCAATCAAATTAGTAGATCTGAACATCAAATAAATCTAAATCATCTTGAACAACCCAGACTTTCAGATTAAAAATAAAGCCATTATCCTTTACTCATTGAAAAGGCAGAAACTCAGCGACATCTATTTGATCAGGTTTACCCTACAAAATCTGAAAACAGAAATGTAACTTCTTCAAAACGTTCAACTGGAACAATGTTTAAATGAACAAATGTAAACCACAATTAAAACCACAGGCTACAAATACCTAATTCAATTAATCAATTAATCAGTCAACTCAATTTTCCAGAGATTACTGACCTCCCACAGCCTTCCCAAGACATCTTGAAATGTCAATAGACAATACAATTATTACACAAAATTTCACATCCTTCAAATCCCATAATTCTATCAAATGAAAGTGCATTATTTCCCATTGTTTCATTAATAGCGTTACCCATGCTGTGTTTATTACGGTCTTACAGTTTAACCATGAAGACTTGAAGGCCAGCCTGTTTTTAAAGGGATTAGAAGATGGCACTCTGATTGGTTAATGACATGTTATGCCACAATTACAGCCATTTTAAACCATGTTCCTGGAACAAGTAGCAGAAGATTAGGACATTAATGTACATGCTCCGTGAGCTATAGGCCATGTGCTTACCTCGTTGAAAAAAGTTATCATCACGTCACATTCTTTCTATCTCTGTATCTCCTGTCTATATTTTGGCGCCATTACTTTTCTAATGGCCATTACTATTCTCTGTAAAATGTAAAATGTTTTAATTTTTATTTTGTCACATGCTATTTTTTCATTCCTTCAAATCGGAATACTGTGATGTTTTGTCAGGCCTCAGAATTACAAATGAAAAAATTTTTTATCAATCCTAATGTATCACAGAGGCAAGTTATATATATATAAAAAAAAAGTATCTAAACACATTAAAAATTGCATGTTTTCACTTAAATAGCTAATTCCTTCTCATGTCATGGCAGGTGCCTAACACTTGTTTGGTAAAACTTCCCTTTTTTATATTCATGTTTGATCTATTAACACGTTTTGTTTTCTTTTCACCCAAAAGTAAATAAGCAAAACCGTCTCTCTTTCCTGTCATACTGCACTAAAGTCATCATAGCCAAAAATATCACTGGTCTCTTATTGCAGCATTGTTTATATCCGTTTTAAGCACCAAGTTGTATTTAGCTTGAACCGTGAGCAGTAATTACTGATAGAACAGCATCTTTGATGAGAAGAGGAACCTGTCACACAGCTGCCATCATATGCCAGCACCTCGGGACATGAATCTGTCAACTTGTCAAGAAGATTTTTCTGACCCCTACACTGTGACTGATGTTTGCAGAAGCACACATTCAGGAATGGATGCTATAGATATGGTAGTTTCAAAAGGTAGAAATGCATAAAAAAACCCAAACAACAACAAAAAAAAAAAGAAACAGGTGTCAGCCTTTCTCCTAATCCCCATGTAATTTTTTCTTTTCTCAAAGAACAATGAACCAGGGCCTCCAGGACCCAAAGGAGCTAAAGGTCACAGAGGACCTGAGGGCAGACCGGTAAGTATATTACACAGCCAGGGTGTGTGTGTTTATGTAGGTATGTGTCCAGATGTATGCGTGTTGAGACACTGGAGCGCCTGTTGTCCACATGTAGACAGTCTAACACAGTTTCGGAGTCTTGTAAATACCAACAATGGGAGACGACCTTAGTTTGAGATAAAGTCTATGCTAATAGGCTAATTCAAAAATATATTTTAATTTACAGATTAAAAGAGACAGATATTTTTGTCTTAATGTCACCACTCCAGGGGAACACAGGAATTCAGTACCATCATGTCATTGTTTAGAATGTGTATCTATTCAAACATAAACTTTCTACTATTTTTCTGTTATTGATGGTATTTATTACTGTATCACAATCATTTCCAACCGCCCCCCTCAGAGTGTACCCCCATTTGTCACTGTTGAAAATGTACAAGAGTATTTAGTTGCAGATGAATGCATAGTTGATGATTTTGTAAGTATTTACCACACCAGGACAGTCAATAGAATAAACTACATTTCCCTGTATTCATGGGAAGAAAGATCCATGTCCATGTCGTTAATCGCTGATATGTTTAAATACATTTTGGACAAACAGGTCTTTGGTCAAAAAGGAATCAGCTCTAACAGGCTTCAGCCTCACAGACACACACCGTTTCAGTGGCTCAAGTAATTTTTACTTTGGGCGATTCTTGGTGATTTATAAACAATAAGAAACACAAAGAAAAAAAAAAAAGAGCTTTCAGACCTGTGTAATTTACTACCTGTGGGTGGAGGTTTCCACTGATCTCACAGACGTCTCACTGAGCTAACTGAGCTGAGCTGCATTAATCTTACCACTCACCATAAAACCAAACCACAAACTAAAACAGAAAAAAGGACAATCTTCATCGTTTTCACCGTTTGTCAAGAGGGAGCTTGTGGTGGTGGGTTGTATGAAAAAATGCACAAAGATTGGCTCTAAATATAAAACATTTGACGGTGTGTTCTCTGAGGGAAACAATCAGTTCTCTTTCCCATCTTTCTTTCTCATTTCTCCGCCCCTCTTCCTCCTCCTCCATTTCCTCCTCTCTTCTTACGGCCTCTCTGCTGTCCTGTGTCTGTGCTGCGTATTTCTCATGAGCAATTTGCGTCATGTATTTCTCAGGACAGTTTGTCTCGCCTACAATTATCGCTCTTTCACGGTCTCTCTCTTTCTTTCTGTCCCTCATGCGAGCGACACTGGCTTCTGTCACAGAGAAGAATGCTCTTTAAGTTTAATGTCCATTAAAACAAAACAGATGTTTTTTCCTGCAGCAGAGCACAAAAACAAAGTGCGAAAAATCCTTCAGAAGATTCATATGTTGCAGGAAGATAGCAGGACAGAAGTGCGTGGGCGCGGATGTGGGTTCTGTTAAAGGGAATAATAGTTTTCCAAAGAGTCATCATTTTTATATTCCAGTTAAAATAAAGGACTCTTCCAGAAGTTGCTGTCATCTTGAAGTCAGACCAGATAAACCTTTGTCTATTTATAGACATGCACATCTATCAGGGAAATGAATCACTCCATCTTCCTATCTTCTTTACTCACATTCATTCTCTCCTTCCATTCAGGGACCTCCTGGGCCTCCTGGACCACCAGGAACTGATGTGAGTATTAAGTATATTTGAAATAGTCTCTTTAATCTGAGCCCCTGACCTCATTTTAACCCTGGGAGAAGACGGATAAGCACCACAGGCTTAATTCGCCCTTCAGGCTGAAACTGATACTCTAGGCTCAGTCCAAAGCCACACGGCGAATTTCCTGAACACAGAACACACAAAGCCATCGCCCTTCGTGGAAACAGTCTTAGAAGTAAAATATGACCATTGTCACGTTTTCTTTTTCTTTTGGAGCAGCTGGAAAAGTCAAGGATCTGGCTATCTGTTATGTTTAAAAAGTTATGTAATGTGATTTAACAATATTGTAACATGCACTCAACCTCTCTCTCTCTTTTTTCTTCAGGAATGTGAAATTCTGGACATTATTATGAAGCTCTGCTGTAAGTTATGCACGCGCGCACACACACAGAGAGAAAGGAAGCCACATGTGCTCTAAACCCTAATCAGAGCCTGATTAGCATGCATTGCAATCAGATCTTGAAGAATTTCAGCATTACTTATGTGCATATGTTTGTGTTATGTTTTTTTTTCTGCGTGGTCAATTAACTTGTTTTTTTTCCCGACCATTTTCCAATCACTCGGCAGCCTGTTGCGGTAAGTTTGCACCTAATTTCTGAGCAATGACTATCACAATTATTGCAAAAGCTGCATAGATAAGGGGATTTTGTTCACGTGATTTTTTTGTGTCTGCAGAGTGTAAGTGTGCCCCTCTGGACCTGGCCTTTATTGTGGACAGCTCAGAGAGTATTGGTGCCACAAACTTTGCTCTTGCCAAAGACTTTATCATCACAGTTATTGACAGACTGGCCAAAGACCAGCAAGTGAAGGTAACAACCTCCTCAGAATTTATTCTGGTTGCTGGCATTTAACCAAACTGCATGAGTGCTTATTCTTACATACAATACCAGCAATGTTGTGAAAACTACTTTTCAGAGATGTTGGAAACTTCCTGCTTTCAGAACAAACCTCAAAATAGAAAGTGTGAATGAAATATGTTCTCTCTGGTTGTGCAACTTGCTCTTACGTCTCTCCAGTGACTCTCCTCTTCCACTTTGGATATAATTAGTCAGGATGGGTGGGACACAAAAATGTTGACAGAGGAGAACACATGCTTGTAGACATAACACGTACGGACCAAAACACACAGTTACCATGCAATGTTTTTCTTTCCAGTTTGCAGGTAATGAGTCCAAAGTGAGTGTAGTCCAGTACAGTGGAGCACGAGCCCAAGAAGTTGTCCAACTGGGCACCAACATCGCCAGTCTCACTGAATTTAAACAGTGAGTTCACATGAATGAATTACAATCCTGTTTAGCTTTTTTTCTGTGACTCATCCTTTGAATGTGCAGTGTAATGGTGGTTCACAATGATTCCCTCTCACCACTGCTGCTGAGGTTCAGTTTGCAGCCTCACCAAACTATGTGCCTCAGTAGTTTTAGTTTTACATTAAGATCATAATCATGTTTAGGGACTAGAGGTTCTATTAAAATAGCTTCACACAACAGTGGAGTCGGCTTAATTACACATTGATTAACTAAACTGATGCCATGGGACAGTAAGCCTAGCTTTTAATTTTAAGGCTGGATGCAAGGGCAGATAGCTTGGGTCACTAAAGTTCACAGGTTGACTATATTAAACCTTGCAAGTCGAACAAATGAGGTAAAACGTGTTGCTCAGCGAACTTAGCTTGGTTTAAGTTGCAGTGAAAGAGTTCACGTGAGGAGAGGCCAATCACCTCCTAACTGTCTGCAGTTTAATGCACAGACATGGGTGTTCATCTAATCTTCTGTATCCTGGCAAGTAAGCAAATATGAATTTGCTAACATGTTGGAAAGTTTTACTGCATTGAAATTAAGCCAAGAAAAAAAAAACTCTCTACATGCAGCAGTCATGGCAGCTTTGCCATGTTATTTTACCTCGTAGCAAACATAACACAGACTCATGTAATATCATATGCTTTCTTCAAAAGCCATAAATTTTTGTGTCATCAAATCTCTCTGTGCTTGTGTGTGTGTGCGCAGGGTCGTGAGAGACCTCCGCTGGCTGGCTGAGGCCACATACACTGGCGAGGCACTTGACTTTGCTCTGAACAACACCATCAAGCTGATGAGGCAAGAGAACCGCGTGGTTCTGGTTCTCACCGATGGCCGCTCCGACATTATTAGGGACAAGGTTCCCCTCGATGTGCTCTGTGGTAAAAACATCAGGGTAAGTTTGAGTGGAGTATAACACACGGAGATAAACACTGTAAATGATTGCGCCGCGGCTGAAGTAGCAGCTGAGCTGTCTGCTCATCTGCAGGTGGGTGGTTTAGGAGTGAAAGACTACTCAGGCCGCCAACCCAACCAGGAGCAGCTTGGAAATGTGGTGTGTAAGAGTGACCCCAAGCCGGGCTTTTCCTTCGTCCTGGACAATTTTGCTGAATTGCTTGATGACACTTTCCTGCAGAACCTCACATCCAGAATCTGTCAAGGTAAACACATGAGCACACCTCCATGATCAATTTACATCAACTAAATGTTTGCAGCATCACCAGATAAACAGACTGAAACCCTGTTCTTTTCTCATCCAGATAAGAAATGCCCAGACTACAAATGTCCCAGTAAGTCTGATTTACAAGTAAAGAAAATTAGAAATGTTTAAGTGTCATTTTGTCTGTTGGCTAGCTCTTGAAATTTTCAGAACTACCGTAAACTGACTTGATGTTTTGTGCTTGTGCGTGTTCTGCAGTCACTTTTGCTCAAGCTGCTGATATTTTGATCATGATGGACAGCTCAGCCAGTGTGGGCCAAAAGAACTTCGAGACAAGCAAGGCCTTTGTCCGTAACTTGGCCCATCGTTTCCTGACTGCAAAGAGTACTGGGGGTCCCGTCAGAGTGGGCGTGGCCCAGTACAGCAGAAATGCCCGTATGGAACAGGTGCTGACCACCAACTTGACCCTTCTGTCTCATCACATTGAAGAGGCGGCCTTCCAAAACGACGGCACCAATGTGCTACAGGCTATGGACTTTGCCGTGAGGACCTTGCGTGGCCGTGGAGATGCGTCGGGAGGCGTGAAGAAGCTGGTTCTCTTCTCTGATGGTAGGTCTCAGGCCATCACTGAGGCCGTGCTGGAAAAACGTGTTCGTGAGGTGGCGGATGCCGCTATCGAGCTCTACGTCATTGCCGTTGGCAGCCAGGTCAATGAGGCCAACCTGCGCATGCTGGTGAGCAGGGGGCGGCTGGACGACATCAGCTACGCCCAGCGCCACCTGTTCCGTGTCCCAGACTACGCCTCTCTGCTCCGTGGGGTCTTCTCCCAGACCGTCTCTCGCAGGGTGTCCATGCGAAAATAAACAACAGGACTCAACATGCTTTAGATTTTTAGTCCCATTATGAATATTCAGTCTCACTCATTTACCATACACTGTGTTTGAGTACTTTGAAAAAAAGAAAAGAAGCCACAAATGATTGTCTGGCAGACAAATGGAAACGTTGTCTGTGTTTTGTTTTGTTTTTTTTTTTTTACCTTTGGTTTAGCAGGCAAGTCATTAAGAACATTTTTTTTTCCATAAAGTTGTTCTTACTGAATAACGAAAATTTGCATTAAATGTCCATAGGACTTTGGTACCCTGAGCTGAACCTCCAGATTAGACCATCTCAGACTGTACGCACCTTTTATGCTTCTATCATTAGCTCATAACCCATCACACCATTATAGAGTTTTTGAGGTTTTTTACAACAATAAAAAATTATAGTTGGGAGGCAAACCAGGGTGAAAATGTCCCATTCAAAAAGGGGTCACTTCAGTCCTGGACAGCCATCAGAAATGGTCATATCCTCTATCTCTCACTAGCATTGGGGTGGTTTCTACTCAGGTATTCTACATTCCTGTATCACTATCAGCTTTGAATTATTTCACATAACGATTAATAGTTTAAAGCAACCCATTGAGGCTATACTGTTGTCTTTCCAGGACTGAAGTTTCTGTCATTTGTGATTGTGTTTAGGCTCCAATTTGGATTTCTATAGGTAGTTCTTAAACTGATTCATGTGGTTTTGGATGTGCGGTATCATATTTTTACATGACACACGTGAATCAACCAGAGCTCTGAACTGAGGACAAATTCTTTTGCAAGTGAATGCTGGACCTAAATGACTGTTAACATAAATTGAAGGCTCATGATTGACCACTCAGCTTTATTTCACCATTTGCCTTACAAAGCTTTTATAAAGAAAATAATCGGAAAAGTCATAACATGTTCCTGCCTTGGTGAAAACTTACACCTGACATCACCTAAAAGCTCTATTGGTTCACCAAATCAACACAGAGCTAGATGTGACATCAGGCAGACCCCCCTCAAAAAAAAGAAACCCATCAGCACTTCAACCTGATAATAATGGGCCAAAACCCCTGGATGCAACATGTGGGAGTTTAACTGGGTGTGTGTGTCTGCATATATGTGTGTGCATGTGTAAGTGTGTACATGCTTAAAATGTATATGTGTAGTAGTGAGGTAATTTTTTTACATGTAGCTCCGGGCGATTCTTCCAGAATTAGTTGGACAGATGTCACAAGTTCAAATGATAGAAACCTGTTCATGAATGTCTGTGTGGGCAGACACGTAAATCAAACAGACACACACACGCACACAGATATGCACACAACACACACACTTACCTCATCAGTGAGGTAGGAAAACATCTGTAATGGTTTAAGGCTTGAAAAGAAACTTAATGGGACTAATGCTGTAAACCCATCACACACACACACACACACACACACACACCTTTCAGATCCGTCATCTGTAAATTCCAGACCTTCATTTTGTTGTTATCAGTGGCCAGAGTCGCTTTACATTTGTTATCATCTGTGGTGCTATTAGTCTCAGCCGATCAGCCTCTAGTCGTGTTGTTAAAGAAGATATTTTTACCTGAGGATACCCAGCCTCTGAACTGTTGTAAGAGCTCCTTCAATAAAGGTTGCTACACCACACTGCCTCTGCTCGCTTCTTTTCCCACTCTCATGCACAAACACATGTTTATGCTAGCTAAGATATTTGTGTCCATGCATCAGTACGCTTCTTAATATTCTGTCATTGATCCACCCCGTGAAATGTGAAAACTAATGTAGTTTGACCCTTATTGTGACTTGGCACTATGGATATCAACCTCCTCCAACCTTCACAGTCCCCTAGCTTTTTCTTGTGGCGGTTTCATCCAGCCAGTGTTCACTAATTTAACTTCATCATATTCTATCATTCTATCATATTTTAGTTTATGGCAACTTCAGTCTCAAAACAGGCTATTTACAGTAAACTAAAATGGTGACCACAGAAAGTGTCAGCCTGACTTTTTCAACACAGAATTTTGCCACTGTTGGTGTGTGTATGTTAGCATGTTAGCTGTAAGCAGTACTGAATGTGTCTCACTTTTTCTCCACGATTTCATTTCGGAAGCAATTTCACTGCCACAACAAGATCGAAAGGAAAATTGCTGGGCAACTACAAAACTGTATTAGAACATTCACAAGATTTTGTGCCTAGTTCTACTTTTACGTCCTAATGTAGTTGGCTATTCATTACTGGCCTACTTATCATGCTTACATTAATTTTATGTAATTTCATCTCCTTTTTGAGCCATCTGGGTGGTTTTTACCAAATAAAGCTTAGGTAAGACTAGTGGAACAACTGAGATGGGCACTGTCAAAGTCAGTAGCTCAGCCTGCTACTCAGTCACTGATATCTTCTTACTATAAGAACCACATCTCCTTTTCACTTATTATTCTATCATAGCTCAGTGAGAAAAAAAAAAACAAAAACAAAAACATATCATGACCATGACCATTTCCTGTCAGTGGTATTGAAACCAGTATGAACATTATCGTTGACTGGTCCAGGGGCTTTGTCCAGAGTTGACTTTCTGCACAACAATTTAATGTGTTGCATTTTTGTACAGATGTTTGTTTTCTCCAGAGGATGAACTGTAATGACTTTCACTGGGTTTTCCTGTATCATCATCATGAGGCACTTACTTATCGCCACAATTACAGGCTGCACTGGCAGAGGTACACTAAACTAACATGGTGTACAGAGACATCACCTGCCACGCATCAGGATATGAGCAGTATGAATGTGAGACAATTGCTGACATAAGTATGCAGTTGAATGCTTGTAGTGCTGCTGCGAAATCATGTTATTTTTCTTTATTTTGATCTCTGTAATGATGGAGCATAATTCACAGGCAGGGTTGGAACGGTGGGTGGATTGAAGCAGGGTGGTCTGAAAGGAAAAAAACATTTTAAATCGTAAACATCACAGTATATTTCTAGTATTCATGAAATAACCTTGATGAAGTTTCAGACATCCGCAAAGTGGCCTGTGTTGTGTATCTAAGTAACTATGCATGACTATGCAAGTTGTCTGTTGTTCAGAGTTTAGATTGTGTCAAGTATCTGTCGTATGCAAACTCAGTTCGCTTTTACAGTCACAGCTTGGCAAACAAATGTTCGCATTCTCAAAATTAGTTGGGTATTTCATCACAAATATAAATGTCAGTTCATCCATTTTACCCTGGTGCTCAGCAATGAGTCGTGAGAATAAGGACGATTATTTTTTGTAGAGAGACGTTCTGACATAAATATAGAGTTAATGCTTTTGTTTTGCTGTGGTGGTTTCATCCTTTATCTTTTTTTTACATCAGCCCTCTTCAATCGGCACATTTTTTGTTTTTCCTCAGGAATTTAAGGGTTCTACCTGTTGGTACCTTAGACACCTTAGATTTCTACTTCTACTTCTAACCCTAACCCTACATTACATTGAATGGGAGCTTTTTGATACTTAATTTAGTTTAACAAGCAAAATACTATAAGAATAACATTTGCCCTTTTTGGTTTGGAGAAAGAGTTGACCCCCACTGATTATCCTTGTTGACCATCATGGTCTGTTTGTAGGTACTCTCACCTTCAGTTTGTCCTACAGGCTTTAGATAGTGTTTGTTGGTGTGTGAGGCAGCATCAACCATCCGAATGCTGATTTTTCTGTCTTCTTGACAGAAAGAAGTAAAGTTGTTATTTTCTCAAAGCTCACTCCAAATAAAAATGCATAAAATCAATAAAAGTAAAGAGATGTGTTTAAATAAACACTAATTCTGTTTAAGTGCTGGTATGTTGTCACTTATTCTGACCTTTGGACTCTCAGTTGAAGATGAGCAAAAAGTGAAGGAATTCTCCATCAGGGGTCAAAGGTGTATTATTACAAATATTTGCTAAAAAAAACAAACAAACAAACACACAAAATAGCTTATTGTCATGCAAATGTTAAATTTGCTTCCATCTACAACTCAACAAGAGACAGCTGTTTAATGTTAAAACTTCACACTCACTGTGGAAGAATTGCAGTGGAAACGTCTCATTTTCAATTACTATCCTGTTTTTTTCCTGTGTCACAGATTTTTGAGCTGCTGTTTTCATCTTGGCTCAGTACATTAATGTATCTGTGTCTGTGTTTGCGTGTGCACAGCATATGTTTGCACTGATGCGAAACTTGTCAAAGTCTGCGTGTTGTATATGTGTATATGGATGTATGTTCTTGCATGGTGATGCACGTTTAAGGCGTGCATACATCTACATCTGTGAGATTCCTGCAAATGTGTCTTTGTATGAGCCACAGTTCCTCAGAAATTTGTCTTGGCTTGTCTTTCGTTTTCCTGAAATTCAATTTCCTCCTTCCCCACTTTTTCTGAAATCACAGCAATGGGACCTCTCACTCCCATTTTAATTCTTACTCAGACCTCAGAAAAACATTTCCACCAAATTTCACTGGTAGTGACATAACTTTCACACATGGACGTGTGTGTGTGTGTGTGTATGCACGCGCACGTACGCGTGTATGTGCTGATAATGCACTGGGGTAACAACTACCAGCTGCCTGCCTGAACATAGAGCACATCTGGTAAAAAGGAGGGATAAAGACTCCAAAAGAAGCAAAGGAATAGCCCAGTGCATGTTTGCTCACCATAAGTTTAAGTAATATCCTGTTTACTTATTATTAAAGTAAAAACTTGTGATTCTGGAGCTGGACTGGAGGACGTCTGGTTGCAATTCTATGCACCATAAGACATTCAAGGGAGACAGTCATGGAGATCAGGACAGCCTTATAAAAAAAAAAACCTCTAGATGAGTCCATTGTTTTATTGTACATGCATGTGCAGGACAACACTGTTTAGTGCATTTGCATTTCTAAACTTGCGCTTGATTTCCTTTTACATTTTTCTTCACACCCAGTCTGAGCCTTCGTGTCTGCAAGCAAAACTGAATTGTTCTTTGTGCATTTTCTGTGGAACATTGAGAGTCACAGTGATTTGTGCAGAGTCAAACGGTTTATGATTCTGGAGCTGGTTATGCAGAAGTCCCCCAAGAGTAAAATACTCTTTTAGTTCATGTGAAAGAAATAAGGGGAAAAAAGAGTGAGAGAGAGTGTGAGAGGCAGAGAGAGGCAGAGCCTGGTTTGCTCTTTCTTGGGAGGGAGGTAATTCCTATTGTATGAGTCACAGCTTTAACAGAGACCAGAACCCCCCCTCCGCCTCCTTCTCTGCCTCCGCCCCCATCCACCTCTACAGCTCTCCATCACTTCAACACACACACAAACACACATACAGGGACACACTACTTCACTCCTCTCTTCCTCTCTTTTTAAGGAAAAACCTTTCCCTGGCCAAGATAGAGAGAAGAGGCTTACAGTATTAACTCTGGTCAGCAGCTGGTCTCCTCCTTCTGTCTGCCCCATCCTCTCTCATTCTCAGATCCATTGGCAAAATGCTGACTGCTGTCTCCCCTCCTACCACATCTAGATTGCTTGTAACCCACAACACTGTCAGATAAAGTTAAATTAAAAAAGGGGAGCAAAACGTCTTTAAAAACTGCTTGTACAAATCAATTAAACACCCTGTTGACTGTAATGGTCAGCCACAAGCCCCCAAAAATCGGAAACCTTCATTCAAATACCTTCTGGTCCTTAACTTCACCATCTTTTACATAGATTTTACACAAATGACCTTGTCATCTTCTCTTTCTCTCTGCCTCTCATGCCATTAAGGTGGACTTGGATGAAAACCTTGCGCCAATGTCCAGCCAGGGTTACTGCAGGTGGCACACCATCTGCAACAATGAGATGAAGTCAAATACGTTTTACATTTATGGTGTAAATAAGAATGCACATGTGCACATACTTAGTAAATCATGCATGAGGGGAGACCTCCCACCACGTCCACCAAGAGTTTAAGACATACAAATAGGCAAACAGGCCGCTGGATCACCTACATACATATAAACATGGTGAGCAGACTCATGGACAATCTGTCAGTGTTTACACTGAGTATAAACTCCTCTCACTAGGCTTACTAATTGCAACCAGACCATCAGACAGAAATGAAGGCCCTTTTGTGTGCATATTTATGGGTAAAGGGGGTTAAGTCTACTCCTTATCCTGTTCTATTTTGCTCTGAGTCACCACATATGTGAGAATAACTATGAAACCTCTAAAAGCTCTGTCTCAGGGACATGAAAGCTCAGCGCGCCCCCGGGGTTGTGCCATCTGTTTCCGCTGAGGGCCACATCCATACCACTGTGATATCTCCTGACTTTGAAGCTCTAGCTGTGCTTTGGCATCATCATCATCATCGTCTTTTTCTTCTTCTCTATCGCAGAGCCACTGGTATCCTGTGCACGCGCACGCGCAAACACGGGTTCCTGCGGAGCCACTGCGCCTCCAAGCGGCAGACAGGAGCGGCACTGGGGCGCGCCGCGCGCACCCGAGAGGAGGGATCAGAAGTGGCTGCTGGGGCTGGACCGGGTAGGGAGAGCGGACGGACGGCTCTTCTGCGGGAAGTTAACGCGCATCCAAGACTTTATTCCCCATTTTCTCATCCTATAGCCCGTTTTTTCTCGGCCCTCCTTCCGTCTGAGATGAGATAGTCAACAGACGCTCAGCTGGCCACGAAGATTTGAAGTCATTGGAAAGCGTTTAGGTATGTAGCACTTTTACGCATAGCGATGTGCCATAATGTGCTCTCCCTCCTTCTCCCCGAACATCTCTGTCTGACTTCCTCTGCGTTTCTGAGTTTCCTTGCATGTCCTCATTCACTGAAATTACCCTTTTTCTCAGTTAAACCGAAATGCTTTGTCAGTAAACTTTGGCCGTGCAAAACATCGGAAATCCACAAACTACTCGCTCATGAGGAAAACCTAAAAAGGTAGTGAGCGCAGACTGTGGTGCTCTTTTCTCCGAGTATTTTGCGTGATATTTACCCGTGCGGGGATGAGAGGCTGTGCGGGCTGCTGCTCAATCTGCTGGTCCCGACAGCAGGACGAATGGGAACATCTGTAGGAGCGACTCCTCCGCACAGCGCATCCGTCTGTCCGCTAGAGGGAACCAGAGCAAAGAGTCTGCTCACATCGGCGTCGGGCCCTTGCTGGGTTTACATCTCGGGAATAGATGCAGAATTGTGCCTGTAGATGCTACCATTAGGCTTCGCTGTCATGCTATTTGTGGTGTTAATAGTGATGTGGATCTGAGGTCAGTCTGCTGCCCTCCAGAGGCCCCTCGCTAGACCCTCAAATGGCCCATTGGCCCCATGTTCAATTCACTGCATGTCAATTGGTTAGGTGGCAATTCAGGAAATTCGGAATTTGTGATAGAATGAGGAACTCCACTCAAATGACAAACAACAAAAATCGTGCATAAATACCCGACGGGTGAATATTTACTGTGAGCACTTGCCGTTATAAAGTTGTGTTAATTCCGATGGAAAACGGGTCGATGCTCCTGGATGCTCTTTTCTGTTACAGTACAGCCTGTAAACCAAGGCTGACTGTGGCACAGCAAATTTTGTGGTTTGAATCCATAAAATGAGGCTGCTCGCAGGTTCATGTCATTTATGTCATTGCCTAAAATGATGTGTTATTTTTGATGTGTTTTTAGAAGCTGTGGATATGACTTATTAAAAGTTTATGAGTGTAGCTTGTAGGAGCTTCATCCTTGTTTCTCTTTGACGGCTTCAAAACCAATTACATAACATTGGCAGCCATTTTGTTTCCATGGGAACAGTCTGTAGACCTGTGGTCTGATGAAACCTGTGAATTGAAAGCAGATAAAGAGTCAAGATGAAGAAATGTGTTATTTTGGGACTTTGGCTATCAGCTAATGCTACAAACTAAGAGTCATTGCAGGGTGTTGCACATTTTATCTGTTAAGAATTAAAAATTTTCACCTGAATTTACTTCCCTTTTCTTGAGTCTGGCTGTCTTTCCATTTCATTTCCCTCCCAGTGGGCCTTTTCTTTCCTTCTGTCCATTTCATTTTATCATGTTTCTTTATGTGCCAGACAGGACAGCAGGAAGATGCTGGGGTTAGAGGTCATCGCGCTCTGTCTTCTTTTTGGAGCCCTGACTCACAGCCAGCCGACAGAATGCTCCAGTGAGTGGCATGAAACTGTCAACACCAGCTATTGCTTCAATTAATATGTTAACACAACTTCAGTGACCTAACATGGAACTTTTTTTTTTTATGAAATCTATTCCAATTTTGCATGTAATTAGATGTTTTTTGTGTGTCTGTTTCCTCCAGAGAAAAATGAATGTCCCATAGACATCTACTTCACCATAGACACATCGGAGACCATTGCCCTGCAGGAACCCCCCCCTGGGTCACTGGTTGACAGCATCAAGGTTCAGCAGTTTTACAATTTGAACAAATGTCTTACCTGAAAATAGCCAGTTTTAAAGTTGACCAAATTGTCTTCTCTTGCCATGTTGTGCAATGCGTTGTGTCTTTTTGTAGACATTCACTGAGGAGTTCGTACAGCGTTTAGACGATGCTGAATTCAGAGGTGCTGTACAGATCAGATGGAACATTGGAGGACTGCACTTCTCCCAGAAGCAGGAGGTGTTCAGTAACATTGGACCTAAGAGCAATTTCATCTCTGTGAGTGATGCACACACAGACACACACACACACCCTTTAGTTATATTGGACATCATTTGGCTTCATAGGTTTCTTTTACTAACCAAGTGATCATGTGTTGAATTTTGGCATCTCTGAATGGAGGGATAATGAATGGATATTTCTGAACTGTTTTTGGTTCGGACTTAATCAATCAGCACTGCTCTCATGTGTGTCAATTACAAATCAGACTACATCTGGCAGCTGCTTCAGTGAGCTTAGCACAGAGACTGGTGAGAAGGAGACACATCTTGAAATGGCATACTACATTTCAATTGTTTAATTTGTTCATTTTAATTTGAAACAAAGATTCTGTGTTTTATGGGGGATTTTGGGCCAGATGTTTGCTGAAATCATTGACTTCCTGTAAAGCACAAATGTTACTGACCTAGCAACTATCCAGCACATGGCCCAATATAAAATAGCTATTTGTTATTTAATACTTGAAACATACTGTATGTACGAGTGAAAAATTACTGAGCCTTAGAGGTGATTTTTTTTTTTTTTGGAGGCTATTTACCTCCAGTTATATTGTTAAACTAATCAAACCTATTTCTGGCTGGTGGCAGAAGTCCACTCCTCAAACTTCCTGTCCTTAAAAAAAGATCTGATTTCTCCGATAGTAAAATATGCAGCTGGCAATGGAGTATTCATGCTAACTCACACTTGCCACTGTTCCCAGGGTGTCCGAGGAATCCGTTACCTGGGTAAAGGCACCTACATCGACTGTGCCATTTCCAACATGACCCAGGAAATGCTTCGTTCGCCCTCGTCCCCCTCAGCCCTCCGATTTGCTGTGGTCATCACTGATGGCCATGTGACTGGAAACCCATGTGGGGGCATCAAGGTGGCAGCGGAGAAGGCTCGTGATGAAGGCATCCGGATATTTGTTATAGCGGCAACAAAGAACGTTGAAGAGACGGGTCTAAGAGAGATTGCCAACTCTCCAGCAATGGTCTACAGAAGAGACTTCATGGCTGTGGATCTGAGCCAGAGCAGACCCACCATACATACTGAGACCATTGACCGCATCATTAACACAATGGTAACACAAACACACACAGGGACACTCCAAGAAATATGACAAATTATCAGTGCCTTTTATGTTCATTCCTTTTTTTTTTTTTTGTCTTCACAGCAACATTTAGCATACGTAGAGGTAAGGCAGCATGCACCAAAAATAGTCAGAAATGTGACAGTTTTGGCGACAGACTGTACAATTCTTTACCCATTTCTTTCAAATTGCAGTGCTACAAAGTATCCTGTCTGGAAACACAAGGACCCCCCGGTCCAAAAGGCCATAGAGGACAAAAAGTGAGTGTCACTTCCACATACGCTTACAGACACTTCAACACCATTTATTTTCATTCTCACGGCAATTTATTCCTCTTCATTTGTTGACTGCAGGGAGCTAAAGGTGACAATGGTGATCCAGGTCCAAAAGGAGAGAGAGGTCGCCCCGGAGACCCCGGTATTGAGGGTCCCATCGGTCAACCCGGTATCAAAGTGAGTCACCACCATTCAGCATTGCACACATAATAATAATAAATAAATAATAATAATTGTAATGTGATATTATTGTGATAAATATTTTTTTCTTTTCTGTTTTTCCTCTTTATAGGGAGAACCAGGCCTTAAGGGCGACAAGGCAAGGAACCACTGTGCTCTATGGATCAACCTGATTAACTGTCTTCGAAGAACAATTTTTGATAAATGTTGACAGAATCTGGGCAAATGATGATGACACACAAAACTTTTCATGTACCTTCAAGAAATGACTGTTGATTTTCTGTCTGTCCGCAGGGAGAGATGGGAGCTCAGGGAAAGAAGGTAGGTCTTTTTTCAAAATTTCCTATCAAAGTCAATCAATTATCCTTGATCCTGGTATGTTTTTGGCTCTGTGTTCTCACAGTCTCTTCTCTGTGTTGTTAGGGTGTGGCTGGCATCCCAGGACGCAATGGGACTGATGGACAGAAGGTAGGTGTTGTAAACAACTGAACCTTGAGAACCAGCTTTTGTTGTACAGTTTGGGGAACAAAATACCAAAAGTCACAGATAGTGGATGTCTGATTTTTAAGTGACGATTTCAATTTGGAGATTTTGTTTCTATTCTTTCATTATAGGGTAAAATTGGACGGATCGGCGCTCCTGGCTGCAAAGGAGACCCAGGCGACAGAGTATGACATTCAACAAAAATTTGTTGTTCAGCCCATTTTGTGCTATATTGTGGCCTATTTACACTGTATTTTCCATTGTTTGCAGGGTCCTGATGGTCACCCCGGTGATGTCGGTGAACATGGTCTCCCTGGAGCTGATGGAGAGAAGGTAAATGTTCCTGTCTCAAATTGAAACTCAAACCATCATTCATTTGACTTTTGGTTAAATGGTTTGTATTTCTGTGATGTCTTCAGGGAGATCCAGGACGCCCTGGTAGACCTGGGCCCATTGGACCGGCTGGAGATCCTGGACCAAAGGTAAACCATCCGCTCTTATGAAACAGAGTAGTAGTCAAGAGGTCATGTTAAACAGCTATAGTGTTGAGGGTAAATGGCTAACTTCTTTTATTTTTTCTGTAGGGAGAGAGGGGAAGTCCTGGATCACCTGGTCTCCCTGGAGTGAAAGGAAATCCAGTAAGACTCATAAGTTCATCGTCACAGACAATATAGCCTGTCAACACACATTCCATCACATGCATCAAGTGGCTCAACTGTATGTTGTGTTTCTTAGGGAACTCCTGGACTTCCAGGACAAAGAGGAGAATTGGTAAGAACATCAGATTTACCCTTGACCCCTTCTTTTGTCTCTCTGGGTTTGTGTTGCCTGGTTTTCTGATGATTGTTCTGTTCCAGGGGAGGAGAGGGGACTATGGAACAAAAGGTGCTCAAGGGCCAGAAGGAACTCGGGGAGACAAGGTATTAATTCACATGCACTGTTGCACTTGTCACACAATTATGAAACATTTATTTATCATGGACTTATATTCCCTGGCTTAAATAGTTTTCATTACATTTCACTGAGACACCATTACCCCACTAGAGGCTTATTATTGATATTTTAGGGTGAAATGGGGCCAGAGGGAATGAGAGGACTTCCAGGTGAATCGGGAGAGAAAGGTTCAAAGGTAAAAATGACCATTTTATAATCTCTATATCATGTGTAATTTTAGATGGACATGATGCACTCTGAGTTTCACTCTCATCCACTCCACCAGTTGTCAACACTCTTTCCTCTCAACAGGGAGACAATGGCCTGCCAGGCCCCAGAGGGCCACCAGGGTCACCAGGAGAGCCTGGAAAAAATGTATGTTGAAAGTAACATCTGAGTAGTGTATCAACAAGTACATATTGAGCTTTCTTTAACACTTGGACTGTCTCTGGTGTAGGGTACCAGAGGTGACCCTGGTGATGCTGGGCCGAGAGGAGACTCCGGACAGCCTGGACCAAAAGTGAGTATCTATATATCTGCAGTAGCATCTTTTCTGAACTGTTTTTAGCTCTGAGTTTCTTTGTTGTGACTGTTCATTTGATTGCCATTTAGGGAGATCTTGGAAGACCTGGTTTCAGCTATCCTGGATCAAGAGGACCATCGGTAACATACACCTGCATTTTGTTTCTTTACATTTGCTCATGCAACCTGCTTGGCTGACACAAAAAAATGCACTCTTTGCAGGGCGACAGAGGAGAGAAGGGTAATCGTGGACCTCGCGGCAGCAGGGGAGACTGTGGTCAAAAAGGAGATCCTGGGGATAAAGGAACTCCAGGAGAAGCAGTAAGTAGCCCTTTTAGATCTTTGCTATAATGTAAGGAAAGGTTTGCAAGTATAGTTACAATTTTTATAATCTATTTGCTTCCAAAAGGGAGAGCCCGGGCCTCAGGGTGAACCTGGCACAAGAGGACCAAGAGGAGAGAATGGACGGGATGTAAGTACACTACATATTCACACAGGGGTACCTTTTGCTCACTAAATGTGCACATAAAGCAGACCTGATCATGTGTTTACTTAAATACTCATACTCTAGTATTATACTACAGTATAATACTAGAGTGTATATACTAGTTGAATACTTGAATACTCTAGCTGCTATCCCGAACCAAACAGGTTTAAAGACAGGCATATGATTTTGTGCCTGTCCCTCTGCAGGGAGATCCGGGCCCAGAGGGAGATCCTGGCCTCACTGTAAGAACAGCCCATCTAAACACTATTTGCTCACTGGCAAACCAACAGAAACACCAATATATTAAAATGTGTTGTGCTCTCCTGTAGGAATGTGATGTCATGAACTACATCAGGGAGACATGCGGCTGCTGTGGTGAGTTTTCCATTATTCTTATTATTAGAATAATAATAATTATTATTATTCTTCTTCAACCGCTTATCCATTTCTCGGTCATGGGGGTGATGGAGCCAATCCCAGCTCACACTGGGGGAGGGCGGGGTCACCCTGGACAGGTCACCAGTCCATTAGAGGGTCAACACACAGAGACAGAGGCCAACAACTACTCACACACATACACAGACCTACAGACAATTTAGAGTCACCAACAAACCCAAACATGATGTCTTTGGACGGTGAGAGGAAACCGGAGTACCCGGAGGAAACCCACCTAGGCACGGGGAGAACATGCACCTTATTGTGGAGCACTAGTGTTAACCACAATGCTGCCGTGCTGCAGAGTTTTCCATTCTTGCTTTGTCGTTTATGAGCCCAACACTCTGTGTTTTTGTCTGCAGACTGTGAGAAACGTTGCGGAGCCGTGGACATTGTTTTTGTGATTGACAGCTCTGAGTCAGTGGGTCTTACCAACTTCACCCTGGAGAAGAACTTTGTTATAAACACCATCAACAGACTGGGATCACTTGCTAAGGACCCTAAGGCAGAAACAGGTGACCATGAAAATATAATACTTGCATCCCCTTGCTTCATCCAGAATGAAAGTATGATCAGTATTATTTCAAAATGGCTGGAAGCTTAAATGTGAGAAAAACATGGTTCCCTGTTTTTCCAGGCACAAGGGTGGGAGTTGTCCAGTACAGTCATAGTGGAACATTCCAAGCCATCCGGCTCGATGATCCCAGGATCGACTCCCTCTCTGCTTTCAAGGTCTCAGGCACACAGACACAAACACAAAGAGCTTTGAAGTGTGATTGTAGGTTATAGCGCGGGCTGCCCTTTTATCTCTTGTGTCCATGTTTGATAATTAGCATCTCTGATCAGATCACATCTGCTTTATGTGTGGAAACTTCAGCACACATAAGGCATTGTAAACCAATCTTTCGACACAGCTAGTGAAATGGAGTCATTTATATTCTACATTTCAACAGAGTTGATATGTTATTTATTGATCTATGACATAACACAAGATTGCCTGTTTAAGTTAAAATCTGGAAAGTTTACCTTTATGGAGCCTGTGTCGCTAGAGCTCTGCTAAAGCTTCAATGCTAAAAATGATTTGACATCTTTATAGATGGGAATAACTAATAATCTTACAGGTGAGAGTAATCATTTCATCAAGTGAAAACAATAAATGTTCTGGGCCTCCTCTGCCCACCCTCAGTGCGGACATCACAGGTATGCATACACATCACTCACATGCTGCCTTATCTGCTGTTCAGGATGCAGTTAAGCGTTTGGAGTGGATCGCTGGAGGAACGTGGACTCCATCTGCTTTGAAGTACGCCTACGACAACCTAATCAGGGATAGCCGCAGAGCCAAAGCCAACGTCACTGTAGTTGTCATAACCGATGGACGCTTCGACCCTAGAGATGATGATTCACTGCTCACCTACCTCTGCAGGTGCCTGACACTGGGGCTGTCCAGTTTGGTATTTAAGAATTTGCTTTTGCGGGGAGGAAAATAGTTATATGTCATGCTTGTGTGTACTGTGAGCAGTGATCCCAGTGTTGATGTCAGCGCCATTGGTATTGGAGACATGTTCGACCAGATTGAGGAGAATGAGAGTCTGAAGAGTATCGCCTGCCAGAAGGATGGCAGGGTGCTGGGAATGAGGCGCTTTGCAGACCTTGTGGCTGAGGAATTCATCGACAAGATTGAGACTGTGCTCTGCCCAGGTACATCAGCCTTAAACACACATCAAGTTAAAATTGGGTGTGAGAAGTTGCTTTGTCTTTTGATCCTGTCGTCTGACATGGTCTCTCTGTCTTTGGTTTCAGATCCTATCATCATATGCCCTGATCTCCCATGTAAATCAGGTAAGATGAAATACTGTTCATCAAATAAGCTTTAGATTTGCTTTGTGTCCTCTTCAAAGTTTATACACATTGCACTGATATAACCTGGATAACCAGCATTAGTAAGGCATCAATATCTTTTACACAAAGTAGCTCTTTGATTGTCAATCCGTGTAAACATGCTCATGTCATGTCTACCCTTTGACCTGTTATGTGGAGGTTGGAAAGCATGCAGGTGTTCCCTTGTAGGCTCTTTCTGTACAAACGGCTCGTGTTTAAGTATGCATAGTTACCCTCTTTGCTTGATGCATTGCATCTCAACCGCTTTTACGATGGCAAGTAAGGACAATTATACTTTTCTGTGTCCATATGTCTGAAGCAAACTGGCACCTTTAGTTTCTGTTTAACAGCAGATGCATTTTGGCTTCAGCTTAGGTCAAAATGCCAAATCTGTAGTTACTCATCTTTTACAATGGGAGCTATTAATTTCTGTGGCTGTAAAACCAACACACAACACAAATTTGCCTGTTTGTGCAACTCGGTGTGCGTCTGGCATCTTAGTTGGCTGTGTTGATGCGTCGTGTCTGTGGGATCCTGCCCACAATGTTATTCCGCCCACTCGTTGCAGGAGGGGGCATCAGTGTGGGGCAAACCCCTCACCCCTGGAAGCCACTGGCCGAGGAAGGCAGCCCCAATTTGGTCCCCACCTCTTTGGAGGGTGTGGCCAACCTACTGAACGGCCTGAGTGAGCAGCAGTACGGGGTTGGCGTGGCAACCATGGCGTACACAGCCCAGAGAGCCAAACTCGCCCAGGGAGCGGACAGACAGCAGTGGACCCAGCTGTTCATCGACTCCTTCAAATATGTCTATGGAGACATTATGGGAGACCCAGAGAAAGCCTTAGGACTCTGCTAATGCTCATATGCTAACCACGCTACCTCCCCAATAGGGATGCCAATGACTAATAAGCTTACTGCTGGACATAAAATAGACTTTTTAAAAGGGTGGGCATTTGATTTAACTCTTTGGGTGCAATATGGATCTGGGCTGTTGCAAATAAATTGCATCATCTGAAGCTGGTTCTGTAAAATTTCAGAGCAGCCTCGTGTATACTTTAGTGCATATGATGGGCTGAAATCAAATGTGGATTCATGATGTTCGCTAACCTCATAGAGTATTTCTGAGTTCACATACACAAGTGGCGCTGTCGAAGAAAGGTTTATCTGTTGGGTAATCTGAAAGATTTAAGTTTTTCCACCTTAGTGGAGGAACATCATCCACTCACTTGGAAAACGAATGTAATCTATTTGTTGGAAGCAGATTCCTCTGTAGAGTGATTCATGTTGCTCATGTTTAATATACAATGGCTCTTCCATGAAGTCTCATTTCCACTGTGAATCATGAGCCCGCTGAATCAGTATAATGACTCTTTTTTGCTGTTTTGCACATATCCATGGTTACAACCCTTACTTTTGTCTGTGAATGACTCATGTTGATGGAAAAGCCATTACATGTGGAAATGAACTGGTGTTATACATATCACGATATACAGTAAAAGAGTCAGAATTTAGCATATGTGATTGTTTGGTCAAGTGACTTCGCACTGACCACGAAGGAACTATTATATGTAATGCCCTTGACCAGAGAAGGTTTTTTTTTTTTTTTTTTACTTATTGTTTTTTGCATGTGGCTTGGCTTGTAAAGTTGGATGACAAGAGGAAAATGACCACAGTGGGAAAGGATCGGGATCATGTTAGCTCCGTGACTGCAACTTGCTAATTCGAACTGTGTAGTCTTGTAAAATGTAATGCATTCTTTTTTGTAATATTGTTACAAGATAAATAAATAGTAGAGCAAACTAAATTTTTTCTTTTGAAAGGGATTTTAGTGTTCAACGAAGGTTTAGAGGGGCATTTGGACGACCATTCAGCATGTAGAGACGTATGACAAAAACATCACCTGTGAACATCTGTGTTCCAGCAGGAGTCCACTGAGCATCATGTTTGATTTACAACCTTGTGTATGTGTCTGTTCCAGAGCCTGCGGTGGCTAACTGTGTTCAGCGGCCGGTGGAAGTGGTGTTCATGCTGGATGGATCTGAGAGAATGGGACTGGAGAACCACCGCAGGGCCAAAGAGTTCATTGAGAAAGTGGCTGGCCGCCTCATGCTGGCCAACAGCAGCTCAGACGAGAGGAATGCCCGCGTGGCTCTGCTCCAGTATGGAAGCCCGACAGAGCAGAGGGTGGAGTTCCCGCTCACACACGACCGCAATTTAATCTCAGATTCACTGGCAGGCGTGACCTACATGGACTCCTCTTCTGCTCTGGGCAGCGCTATCATCCATGCTGTCAACAATGTGGTGTTTTTATCGGTAAACCAAACACACACCCAACTGTTAGCTATCACTAAGCTTTTCTTAAGGCAGCTTGTTTGAGTCATATGAATATTTTTGTTAAAAAACTGATGAGTTGAACATTTTCCGGGTGATAAATTGGACACTCCCAGAAGTCAAGTATTAATCTTGATGTTAGCAATTGCTGGCTGTAATGTCATTTTTGACACACATATAAAAGTTATATCTTCTGAAGTACATTTGATTAACAAAGTGAGTGAGCCTTCTAAAACCGTAAAATTACTCACCACAACGATGGAGATCACTAGACCATTAGCATTTGTTCAGAATTAGGATTGGACTCAATCTTGGGCCAATCTGCTTCTGTCTAACATTCAAAAATATATCCCACCACAACTTTAACATACTGTATTTTATGGATTGTTTATATATATTCAATCTTAACACAAAGAGAAATCAAATTTCAATTTAGGGTTAGCTTTTTTCTATGTTTTATGTCTTCATGCTGAACTATCTTTCACCTTTCTTACTCCACATTACACAGATGTCAACATTTGAACTTTCCTACTGAAAGGAAGCAAACAAGTGGATTGCCTGAAAAGTTAAACTGCTCATCTAACATTGCATCTTGTGTTTTTAGAATAACCGCCAGGCTCGTCGCAATGCTGAGGTGGCCTTTGTGTTCATCACTGATGGCATCACAGCCAGCGAGCAGCTGGATGAGGGTGTGAATGCCATGAGGAGAGCAGAAGGCATTCCCACGGTGATTGCCATGGGAACCGACACAGATGAAGATGTTCTGCGGAAGATATCTCTAGGGGACATGTCGGCCATCTTTAGAGGCTCTGACTACAACACGCTGAACAAACCCTCTTTCTTTGAGCGCTTTGTCCGCTGGATATGCTAGTGAGGAACTGTAATGCTCTAAACAATAGAGGGTACGAAGAAGAACCTTCCTCCTGTGTACGTGTAAATAGTGCTTTATACATGCAAGGCACTATCTTGTTTTCATTGCTGAAGATCAATTTACAAAAGCCAAAACAATCCACGTAGCAACAGCACACAGAAAAACAAAAATATACATATCTAACAGCATGAAATTTGGTTGTTCTGTTTATTCTAAATCCACTGTCAGCACTTCCAACCAAAGACACTCATAAGTATCCTACAGGACAGGTATATGATTATTGAATGTTTATGAAACAAATTGTATGCTTTATGTTGGTTTTTTTTTTCGTATTGATTTTCATTTTTAAGGAAAAAAATCCTTTCTTTCACTCTGTCTCTTTCGCTCTCAGTCCCTCTTCACGAAGTTACATTATTTCCATTAAAGGTGCTTAAATAGAAAACAGGACAAAGCCATCTGACTAGATCTTAAAGCATTTTTCACATCATGTTGTGTTGCAATTACTGTAGTTTGTTCAGGGCATGAAAAGCATGTAGACATGTCTTCTCCAAAGAAAAAAATTCCATACACATAAATGCCCCACATTCAAACACACAGAATCACATAGACATGCACATGAACACACATATACTGTAATGTTTTAACAGACAAACATAAAAGTACCAAATCTGTAAACATTAAGTGCAAATAAAGCATAATTTGGTCGCCCCCCAACACTGGCTTTTGTGTTTGCAAGATATATATGTGTTTTGTTTCATCTGCTTACAAATCACTATAACTGTAACTATATATATATATATGCATACATATTCATAGAATACATAGAGAATATATTGAATTAATTATTGAAGTTAGAGAAACTAGCATTTTCTTTTTTGGGTCAAATGTAGCCCACCAATTTGACATATGGCTTTCCCTGCTCGACCAAATATTACAGTGAGCAAGTCTATTGCTGCATGATAGCCTGCATTTCATTTAGGAAGCAAATAAGTTTTATTATTCCACATTACTTAACATATTTAGTAATTTACAGCTACTCACAAATGTAACAAAATTGCATTGATGTATTTCACATTACATATCTGAACTGTATGTAATACCTATAGTTTGTTAAAAAAAAAAAAAAAAAAGTTAATGGTGGTTTGTCCATCCGGGGATACCCTGTGACGTGAGCCCTTCCAATGGGAAGTTCGAGGGATTTTTCTTTCTGGTGCGGAGAGCTGCGGGCTCCAATGCGTCTGCCGGGTTGTGCGATCATCAGTGCAGAGGAGACAGAAAGGGCCTGAGGCTTGGCAGCGAACCGGTTCGGTCTCGAACTCATAACCACTGATAGCAAATAGTCGGTCGTTGACTTTGCGCCCACAGTAGCTTCAGCAACCGGCATGCTCTCTGCACGTTAAGAGGACGGGGGACCCGGTAAATCGTCATTAGTGAACCATCGACAGGCCCTCTCACACATAACCATCTTTGACTGAATAGAAAGAAATCAGGTCTGTCTGTAAACTGTCTGTCAGTAGACCTGAGTTTCATGGTAATCTTTTACGAACACCTAGCGTGAATTGTTTTATGTTATTCTACTTTCTTGTATCGTGTCTCTCACACGCTCTGTCGTTTAGAGATCGTAAGATTTCCATGGAAGGCATGAATAATTTGCACAACAGGCACCGTGATATTTGTTTTTCAAAGTTCAAAGGTCTATATTGCATGACCTGAAGCATTGCAAAATTGCAGAGTACTGAAAATACGATGTTATTTCTGATAGTTTGAATCGTTTTTTTTGTTTTGTTTTGTTTTGTTAAGCTTTTGTATGTGATCAGGACAGAGTCAGGACAGTGAGTTGTCGCCATTCATGCACAGGAATTTAACTGGATGAGAATTGTATTGTATGTGTGTGTGTTTGTTTTTTAATTGGTCCAGTGTTGCCAGAATGGAGGGGGAGCCCCTCTCAGCCCTGTGTACCCCTGCTCTGGTGGTGGATGTGGATAAAGTAAAGAGAAATGCCCAGAGGATGAAAGACCGTTGTCAGAAGCTGGGGGTCCAGCTTCGGCCACACATGAAGACGCACAAAACTCTGTAGGAAGACACACACAGTATGTCCAGACAGCTCAGTCACATTCGAAGGATGCTGATCGCGTCTGTCTCTGCGTTTGTCTTCGTGTCCAGTGAGTGTGCTGACATAATGACAGGAGGAACACGGAGGTGCATCGTCGTTTCCACACTTGCTGAGGCCTTTTTCTATGCTGACCATGGATTTGATGATATCCTCTATGCATACTCTCTTCCCTTTGATAAGGTCCTCTCATTTCACTCTACAGCTGTGTCCCTGCTCTCTTTTACACACTGCTTTGCAAAACATGACATGTTATTGGTGACGCATCATATCAGCTGATGTTTCCAAAGGCGTGACCTTCCTGTCCGGGTTGACAGGTCGGTCACGCCTTCTGCTGTCCGTTCGCCCCCTGCAAGATGGCGCTCCAGGTATGGGAGAGCATGTATGCTCCCTCATCCCGGTTGATGGTCCTCGGGCTTCACTTTCGGATCTCCATGGCCTCCCTGATCCAGCGCTGATGTTTGTTATCTTCTGTATGGATGACTCTGGCATTCCCCCAGTCCATAATGTCATTTTCTGTTTTGCAGTGGTCTGTTATGGCTGACTTGTAATTTTCCTGTTATGCCTTTTCTTTTATTGTTCAGGTTTGTCTGTAGCTGTCTCCTTTTCGCACTCTTTTCTTATGTTCATTTTTCCTTGTTTTACATACGTCGAAACGTGTCAGGTAAACAAACCTAAAACTAGATGTCTGATAAAAAAGAAAAAACAAATCATACCAATCAACATTAATTCGAGATAAATCTATATATTATATTTTTTCATTATGTATCAGCTGTAAAACGATTCATTTATGTGGCATATGTGTGTATGGTTTTAGGTAGAGCGTAGTGCAGCTCTGTCAGAGAGGCTGGATCTCTTTCAAGTTTTATTGGATCACCCTGAAGCTCTGGAGCAACTCAAAAAGAGACCACTGAGAGATGGCCGGCAGTGGCATGTCTGGCTGAAACTTGACTGTGGCAATGGGAGAGGTGAGCAGGCAGGGAGACCGTAACATTGCAGGTCATCGCCAACTGAGCGCTATCTGACTGTATGTTTGGTCTTTGTTGTAGCTGGCGTCCTGCACTCAGAGCCCGAGGCTCTCAGGTTGGCTCAGGCCATCTCTGAGGCAGAGGGTGTCCAGCTGACTGGAGTGTACGCTCACTGTGGAAACACCTATAACTGCAAAGGGGTGAAGGAAATACAGACTGTTGCTCAGGAAACCACCAGTTTGACTCTACAGTTTATGGAAAAGTAAGACAAAAACAAACTGGTTGCTTGTTGTTCCCTCCTGACAAGTACAAAAGTATTTGTAGATGTAATTGAAAAGAAATTACAAAAAAAGATAAGTTTAAAAGAAAGACGTTTGATGTGTAGAATAGGATTCAAGGAAGTTAATTATTGCCTAATTACTATTACTTAATTTTCCATATTAACCTTAATAGTTTTATTTGAAAACATTCAAATGACTGTGCATAATGTGAGAAGTATAGCCTCTCACTGCAGTACTGTTTGCTTTAGCCACCCCAACAAAGTCATTTCCAGTAAATAGCTCTGATACACCTGTTCCATGATACCTGCCCAGCCCCAACAGCTGGCAATCTCAGGTTGATGTATTGTCCATCACATTTCGGAGCTTTTAGCAGCTAAAGAGCCAGGAACATCCTGTAGGAGTTTGAGGAGACCAAATGTGGAGAGAAATTTTCTGTGAAGTCTGGGTGGACACCAAACCAACAAAAAATGACTTATAATTATCTGGTAAATATCTGGTTGATGTGGAGATAAGGGAATCTGTCATATTTTGCATAAACTTCACACAATATATCAATGTTGAAATTGCAGTCCAAAATTCAATCCCTGCAAGTATATATTATTTTTATTATTATTGTTTTTCCTTATGTATTGTCATTGACCATTAATTGCACTCGTCTGTTTGTTTCTGGTAGACTGAAGGCTATGGGCATCATTTGTAAGTCCAGCATTGGCTCCACCCCTTCCTGTAGCCACCCAATCAAAGACATGGCACAGCTCAGCGAGGTGCATCCTGGAAACTACGCCTTCTTTGGTGTGTGGATGAATGTAGATGTAATTTTATCATGTATACATTTTGGAAAAAAGTAACCAAACACAAACAACAGTGATAATTTCTGTTGTGTTTTAGATGTGCAGCAGTTTGTGATTGGCTCATGCAGTCTGGAGGACGTGGCTGTGAGGATTTTGACCAGGGTCATTGGACACTGTCCTCACAGAAACCAGCTCCTGATTGACTGTGGATGGACTGGAATCAGGTGCCTTCATCAGTGTTGTACCCTTTGTGTATTCATAGATTACATTGTAGGCCGACAGTGACGCCTTCATTGTAAATCAGCATCATCTAAAGCTAATACATTAGTACCCTTTGCAACTTTAATGTCAGCTCTGCATGGGTGGTGACGGCACTGACATTTCATTTCCCCTGCTGTTGATCACCCATCAGTTTGGATGGAGCCGGAAAACTTTCCACTGGATATGCTGTGATTGAAGGCCATCCAAATCTCAAGTAATGCTGCTACTCTTAGATTTTAACCTCAGTCCTAAATATAATTGTGGCTGAAGTTTTGATAAGAGATTTTTCTCTCCAGGTTGTTGTCGATGACCCAGGAGCATGGTAGAGTGGAGCCTATCTCAGGAGCGCTAGACTACAGCAAATACCCCATCGGCTCTCTGCTCACACTAATCCCCTACCATGTGAGTACTGTTCAATGTGGAGGCTTCTTTGTTTTTGTTGTCAGTCTCCTCTCTCCTGACCATCTCTGTTGATTTCTGTAGGCTTGTGCAACTGCTTCAATGCATCCAGTGTACTATGTGCACTCAGAGGGCCGACTGCTGGGGAAGTGGACACCCACGCGTGGATGGTGAACAGCTGCCCAGCTCTTTATTCATACTTTTTTTGGGTTGCTAGATTGTTGAAAAAGTCAGCAAATTTGTAGTATCATTTATTTCCTACATTCTTCTGGGGTGAAAATAAAAATGCGCACAAGTAATTGCGATTATTTGCAAATTAAAAGTGTAGAAACTTTTCTCAAGTACTGATTTAATAACAGTTGATCGGTTGCATTGTGTTGTTTGAAGTGCTATTTACTTAATGCATTTAAAATACTGTGAAACAACAAATGTGAAAAAGTACACTTCTGCAATAATATATGTTTAATTAAATTAATGTTTTAAGAATATGTTGCCTTATCATGTCGTTACCACACTACTAAAATGACTGTAACAGACCTGAAAGCAAAATGTGCTTCCATATTAAAGATGAACTTCTAGATAACACATAGGTCACCATGTTGTGACTTAATTATGTTGTCTTTTCTTTCTTAACATAAGAATAAAATAGATGCTGTAATTGTATTCAAATCAGCTATGACTAGGTTTGCCGCGCAAGGGGCATCATGGGAAATGATGTTTTTACCCAGACGAGCCTTGCGATTGGCCGTTGTGTGACCTTTCACATGTCACGTGGTTTAAAACCTTCGGTAGGATGGCGCGGGAAGTTACCAGGCAGTCGTCTGTCGCAGCTCCCGGCTCATGAAGGATTTGTTTACGTTTTTTCGGCTGATACTGACGATTAACACAGTAAGTGTCCCCAGTCCGGACTCGTGCTGCTCGAGTTTGTGTCCGGACAGGGTGAACAGCGGACCGGACTCACCCGAACCGCCAGCTCGCTGTCTGCTGGATGAAGACATTGACAGCAACCGTGTGTGTGTGTGTGTGTGTGTGTGTGTGTGTGTGTGTGTGTGTGTGTGTGTGTGTGTGTGTGTGTGTGTGTGTGTGTGTGTGTGTGTTTGCGTTTGCGTTTGCAATCGTAGCGTGAAGTCACACGGTGCATTGTGTTTCCCTGCAGACATGACCGCGCTGGAGGTGAAGTTCGTCGGGGACGGAGATGTCCTGGAGCACATCGTGGACAAACAGGAGGGTACGGACCAGACACTCAGTGCGTGTCTGCGTGAAACTGTCCGGGACTCTCTACCTCAATAATCCGTCTGCTTGTGTGTGTCTGCAGGCGTTAAGAGCAGCGGGGGGTCTGTCCAGAAGATGGTCACGTTCAAGAGTGCCAGAGAGGATGCAGAAGGGGCTGATGGAGATGAGAGTGAAGTGTTTAATGAGCAGAATTACATCCAAGCTTTAGGAACAGACAACACAGAGGGTGAGTAAAACAAACGCCCACTGTGAGTGGTAAATGATGAGCACAGTTTACAGAGCGGTTTTTCCAGACCCCTCTCTGTGGCTGTATGTAGGAGATTATATATTTGTATTGTGAGGTTTCATCTTTTTTTTTTTTTTTTTATGTTTTTTTAATTTCTTATTTTTTCATACAAGGAGGACAGCAACTGCCAGCAAAGAAATCTTTGCATGTGTTCACAAACTTGGCAACTAACACTGATTCAGATTCTGAAAGGAAATGCGCAGATGTCTATGTTTCTTCTCATTTATATTGTTATTGAAGCGCATTCATTGACATAAGGAGCCCCATAATAAGAAAGAAATCCCAGTCAGAAGTTTACAAATTACACCCAGTCAAACCCTACCATTTATAAAAGTTATCATATGAACAGTATTTTTTGTTGAAACTTTGGTGCTTTTCTAATGTGTTATTCAAACATTGTGTAGACTGGGCCTATCAGTATATCAACACAATTTAATATCACAATCACAAAGTGTAGGACCAATTCACAGCATGCTGATGATATAGAAATAGTCATTGTTTTTTTTTTTTGTTTTTTTTCTTGGCTTCACAGAGAATGAAGATGGCTTGTCCAGAGTGGCTGGATCTTCCATTTTCACTTTTCAGAAAGTTAAACGCAGCCACAGCTTGGCCCAGACTGGTGAGAAGCTCCAGGCATCACACCATCTGCATCACTGACACATCACTGACACACAAACCTGTTGTGTTGTTGTGCTTCAGCCCTATTTATTCGATTATTATTATTAACTTGGTTTTCATTGCCCTCTGTTTTACATAGCAAGTGAGCTGGCACGGACTCCTGGGAAGAGTGCAAGCCTCAGCAAGACTCCAAACATTGAGCCCTCGACTCCCACCAGAAGAGGCTGTAAGTCCGGTACATCATGCTTGTCACTTTAAGTGCATCACATCTGTTGTTAATTTGCACACATACCAAGTCCATCATTTCTCTCTCCTCTTCTATTTAGACCATAGAGGTGAAAGCAGGACTCCACAGAGGGTGAGACAAGGAGGCATTTTTGTTGTTGCTACCATTTGTCGCTGTGATTTAGTTACTTAGTTCTGCTGCTGTTTTCTCAGAATAATCTTGGCTTCTTGAATTACAGAGCAAGAAGGTCCAGTTTGCCTCAACAACACCTCACAGGCTGCGGAAGAGAATAATGAGTAAGTTTAAAACACTGAAGTAGCTTTCCTTCCTGTTACAGTAGCTCAGGGAGGCCAACATAGACTTTAACTGATAACTAAAGCTGTTTGCCATTTTCAGATCCAAGCCTTCACTCAGACAGCGACAGTGAGCTCTCACCCTCGGACTCTGGGGAGGAAGATGAAGATGGGATGGAGGATGAGCAGAAAGTAAAGATAGAGGTTAAAGAAAACCCGAAGACTCCAAGAACACCAAGTAAAGGTTTATCTGCAGCCCTTTATAAGACTCCTGCCAAGAAGAGCAAGAACACTCCTGAACCCCTAAGTCAGCCCAGTATGGTTGAGGAGTATTTCGAGGCCCACGGAAGTTCAAAAGTGTTGACATCAGATCGCACCCTTGAGCGTTTGCACAACCCTAAACTTGACAGGGTAAGTACACAACAACAAAGATTATAAATGTGTGAAAATAATAGCTTTCCATTTTGAGATGGGCTTTGATCCTATTTTGTGTTTGCAGGAGACGATAGTGAGGCTTTTGGAGGGAAAGACTTGGTGCTACTCTAAAGAGATCCAGCAGCTCCACGGCAAACACCGAAAGCACTTCAGCAAATGGATGTTACAATTACAGTGAGCGTGGTTTACTCTTTACTTTGTATGTGAATATAAAATGGTACAAGAAAGAAAATGTGTGTGTTTGTGTTCAGGTTGGGTTTCAGTGTGCTGGTCTATGGTCTGGGCAGCAAAAAAGCTCTGCTGGAGGACTTCCGTGTGTCTCACTTGGCTGAAGAAATTCACCTCGTAGTTAATGGATTTTTTCCTTCCATCACCCTTAAATCCGTCAGTATCTTTTAAATTATGTTGAAACGCAGACTAAAAAGGAATCAAAGGACAAATTACACACTCAGATTTTTCTCTATCTGTACTTGAAACTGCAGATCTTAAATGCTCTGACGTGTGAGGTTCTAGAGCATGAGGGAAGTTTCCGGACACCCTCAGACCAGATCCAGTTCATCTCTCAGACCCTCAAAGACAGTTGAGTGAGTTTGTGTCACATATTATGTTGAAATTATCAGTTTTTCCAATTTATCATGTCCACACAGGCCCAGATCTCCATGTGTACCTGATAATCCATAATATTGATGGGCCAATGCTGCGAGCAGAGAAGACCCAGAGTGCACTGGGGCAGCTGGCATCCCTCCACAACCTGCACTTAGTGGCTTCTTTAGACCATATCAACGCACCATTGGGTGGGTGTTTGTGAGTGTATGCACTGCAGGGTTCATTGTGTTTAAATGTATCCTTGCAGTTGATGTCATTCCTGTGTGTCTCCAGTGTGGGACCAGTTTAAGCAGAGTCAGTTTAACTGGCTGTGGTGGGAGTGTGTGACGTTCCAGCACTATGCGGAAGAAACATCGTATGAAAATTCGCTGCTAGTGCAGCAGACTGGCGCGCTCGCTCTGTCCTCCCTCACACATGTGCTCCGCAGCTTGACACCTAATGCAAGGTACGACGTTCACATTGATGCAATGAGCTTTAAGTGTTTCATGCATTGTTTGAGCTCTCGATTGTTTTGTTTTTTTTTTTGCAGAGGAATTTTCAAACTACTGGTGAAATTTCAGCTGGAAAACAAAGACAATCCTTCATATACAGGTGCGCACACATTCAAAACTTCCCATTAATGTGTCTGCATTGTTATTTGGCTTTAAGGTTTTCCTATCGTTGTGTGCAGGATTGTCATTTCAAGATTTCTACCAGCGTTGTCGAGAAGCATTCTTGGTCAATTCAGATCTCACGCTGAGGACTCAGCTGACTGAGTTCAGAGACCACAAACTTATACGTACACGCAAGGTGGACCTGTTTGTAATTTTAAATTACTATTATTTTTTTTACACAACTAATATCCACCTTGGTGCCACAACTCTGCAGTGTCGAGGTGGCATTTACTCACATTCATTCCTATCATTCTCCAGGGTGCAGATGGAGTTGAGTACCTGATCGTTGCGGTGAATGCAAGCACGTTGATGGATTTCCTGGACAATGAAGAGGGTGAATAAGAAGATGCTTACGACTTCCCCTGAACAAATACTTAGTGGATTCCCTTTTCCAGCAGAGACATTTTGGTTGACTCAGTCATTGATATAAAGGCCCAGCAACATGTACCCATCCTACAGTGTCTGCAGATTAAATTTAATATTAAATCTGATGTTTTGGTTTGACATAAATGCGCTTTTGTAGTATTGTGATATTCACACTTTGCATATGCATGTATTCAAGTTTTCTGCTAACATCTGTGTAACTAAATTCAACACTGAAAGTATTGCAATTTATTCTCTATCATTACAGAAATAGATTAACATTTAGCAAAACATACAATCTCTTGTTCTTAGAAGGCAGGAAGGCGTGCTGCAATGAAAAAGTCAAAGTAAAGCCAATGAAATCTTTTGGGACTTTTCCACATGTGAAAACTGGACCACAAAAAGAGAGGGAGTCAGTGAAATTACATCACTTGCCATGCTTACTGGAGTCAGGAGGCAACTGGGGAGAGGGTTGGGGGTGGTCAGGACCCTGTTTCTAATCTCTATTCAAGAGTTTTGGTTTAGGCAGGGAAGGGGGACTGAGAGGTTTGGCCCTGAGTACATGCTGTGCAGTGTTTCATTGTGAGATGTCGGCAGTTTTCTGTGTTTGCAGTGAATCTTTTAGTGTTTGTGAGTCCAGTGTGTAAGTCTGGAGTCTGTTCAGTGTAGCTGTGTGTACAACGCGCAGCTCCTCTTCATCCAAATCATTGAGCAACAGCAGAACTGCATCAAGAGTGTGTGTCTGAAAATACAATCACAGCAATCGGTCAGTGACTGACATTAAGGTTTAAAGCCCTTGGATTTATAGGGGAGAATTGTTCAGAGGTGAAAGAGCACCTTTTTCTCAGGTGATGCGCTTTCTCTGGTTGATGGAGAGGAAAGAGAGGGGAACTTGTCCCTCGAGAGGGGCTTCATCCCCAACTCTTCCCTGATTTTACTGTAAACACAGATCAAAGGAATAGTTTCTATTAACACGTCTGCATTAAATGGACTTTCTAATCATTGGAAGTACTTATATATAATTGCAAGACTTACTTGGTCTCCTCCATGTTGTAGTTGAGGGGGTCATTCTCTGTCTCTGCTTCGGGAAGTCTGTTTGAGGAAAACTGGTTTTGAACACTGCCTGGGGGGGTGGTGACCACTTCACCCTCCATGACAGCTAGTGCAATCTCCTCCTCTGTCACTGCTGCACACAGAAAACACATAGATATGAGCAGCTACTTTGGATGAGATTGTTTTGTCAACAATAACTTGGCAAACTATGTACAGATGAAAGTAATGTGAAATGATCAGAAGCTCTAGGTGAACTACTAAATAAAGAATTTGAGGTTTACGCTTTATCAACATACAAGTCTGGTTCTAAACCCATCACAAAACTAGTTTATTTAAGCCATCTTAAATACAGCACAGCCATTTCAACAAATCAGTTCCAACTTGGGGTTGTTGCAGAGACACTGCACACTCACGCAGGTTGTCCAGCCTCTGGAGATGGGGCAGGCACCTCAATACAGTCAGGCGATAATGGCTGGACTCCATTCCACAACAGGGGTTCTCAGCCAGCCAGAGCACCTTGAGACTTGTCAACATCCGCAGATGAGAAAGCTCAGAGAGGGAAGGAATCAAGTTCCTCCTCAGGTACAGCTCACACAGGGAAAGACAGCCAGCCAGGGGGGCAAGAGACGAGATGCGGTTCACACTGAGAAAGATTACGACCAGGATTGGTTATTTATTCAGAATAATGATATTTCATTGCAGGAGACAGTGTCAGTGTTAGCATTAACAGGGCTGTGTGTCATACCAACCTCAGTGTCAGCACCTTGATGTTAGGCATTTGAGAAAAGATAGAAATCTGGGAAGACAGTGAAATTATCACAAAATAGCATTAAAACATCCTCAGTAGACTGAAGGGTAGTGAAGTAAATTGCAGCAGTGATGGTGGTTGCAGTGTCCCACATGACGTTAGGTGTTTCTCTACTCACATCAGTTAGGTTGCATCCCCTGGAAGAAAATATGAAAAGTCACTTCAATACAAACTCGAGACACACAAAAAAGCTGATCTGTCACTCTGAGCATCACCGTGCAAACTCTACACAGAGTAAACAAGTGGTGCGCTACAATGGAAACACTCACCAGCAGTTGAGTTTCTTCACGCTCTCCAGGTCTGAGGCCTTGGCCTTGGCGAGAACCAGTTTCCGTGTTAGCTTCATGGTTTATCACTGAACTTGGTCCACAATAAAGAATATTTTAATGCGCTATGTCTGCGCAAAGAACAAAGACCGCATTATGACAGCCCAAGTGGGCAAACACCTCAACTCAGCAGCAGGGATGTTGTCGTCCGCCACATCAAGACGCATGCGCACATCCACTGAAGCGTCCTTGGTTACGGGTTGATTGCAGTCCTTTATTAGATACTCGTTTTTTTTCAGGAATCTTTCTTGGCGATGCTTGGAAATTAGCTTTGACGCGATTGAAATTCTATACACTATAGCAAATTTTAAGTGGCGTTTTAGTTTTTCCGAGCACACTTTGAAAACTCAAAGTCCCACAATGCCGCACGATCGACGGCGGTAAATCGCGCCTGCGCCGTAAGCAATCCCTCTTTGGACCTACGTCTCCACTGAAACGATGGTGAGCCAGAATGCCCCCTTCCTAATCCATGTCAATCTAACGTTTTTGTGCTATAAATGGTACAATCACCCATTTGGATGCTGTTGTGTGTCCTCCATTGTCATATCTGAGTGTTTTTTCTGTTGATTTTGTCGTTATTACGATAGAAAAACGATGTTTTCACGTCCCAGTGAAACAGAAATGGCTGCCACCATTGCTTAAACTCGCTTGAGTCCCAGTGCCGGGCGGACCAGTTTATACTCACTCGTCTCGCTCATTGATTTCTGTATTGTGTGCTCATTTGGAGGGTCCGCGCTTTTTAAATTCATATCGTTAAGGCCCAGCTCCTGTTTAAAGTCGGTCATTAGTTCCTAAACTTGGATCGGGCTGTTAAATTAGCTAGGTGGCTAACTTGGGGAAAAGAAGCTAGTGAATGTTAGCTCGTTGCACCACCGGTATCAAACTTATTTTTCCTTCAACAAGCTGAACGTATGGCGGATATCTACAGCATTGTTGCACGGTGTCTTCCCGGCACAGCAAGCTGTCAGTGTTAAAACTTTGCTGCAGCCACACTGGCGCTTTGCACGGCTTCAGTTCAAGAAACTGGGTGACAGAAACCGATCAGAGCTCACTGTTACAAGCAATGCCGTTAGCGAGAAAATAAATAAATGTATTATGCCAATGAACTACTTGTGGTCAAAGTTTGTACATCTGCGCTAATGCCGGTGTGTTCATGTTGTCAACAGGCCAAGCGCACCAAGAAGGTGGGGATCGTTGGTAAATACGGCACGCGTTATGGCGCGTCGCTGAGGAAAATGGTCAAGAAAATTGAAATTTCCCAGCATGCAAAATACACCTGCTCTTTCTGTGGCAAGGTAAGGACATCCCAAGAATAAAGCATTAAATGGATACTTTAAAGGGATTGCAGTGCTTGAGGTGGGCTGCTGCTTCTACCCAAATATAATCCCTTCTTAACATATTGTCATTGTGCCCCCACCCAACACAGACCAAGATGAAGAGGAGGGCTGTTGGTATCTGGCACTGTGGGTCCTGCAGGAAGACAGTTGCTGGAGGCGCCTGGACTTACAAGTAGGTTTCTTCTCAAATATTATAAACATATCCGGTACCTTCCTTTAGTAACCTCTCACTGTCATATATACTGTTAGTAATTATTGCTTTTCAATTTGGTTTGAGGGCTGTGTCTGCAATTTGGCAATTTGAATCAAAAATACAATAGGTCTTTCTGCTGCACAGGATATCAGCTCTGCTCCATTGGTGGATTGTAAACTGGCCATATAATGAACCACGTTCTTGGCTGTCTATTTTAGGCTTTGCATATGTGATGCACAGTCCAGCAAATGCATCAGTAATTGATCCTTTACGATTATTCAGACACAATTGTGTATAGGTTTGAAGATGCTTGACTTTTCCAGGCCAGTGGACTTTTTTTTTTTTTTTTTTTTTTTTTGATAGACTCTCAAAGGAATTGCCTGACATCCGAAGGAGCAGTTTGCTCATTGAGATGGATTAAAACATGTCATTGTGTCAGTGAAAGGAACTATAAATCATACAGAGCAAAGAGAAAATAAAATCACTCACTAGATCTGAAAATGTGAAATGATTGGACTTTGTACAAAAATCAACATTATGAGATTTGCTTTCAAATTAGTCATGCTCTAATGAGAGATGTTGTTGCACTTCAACATAAGGGACTGCTGTCTGGAAAACTTTTCTCCTTAATACTTGTTGAGGTTCTGCATTTGAGTGAGTGAGGACCTGAGATGAAACTTTAGTTTAATGTCAACTTTGCATGCCCATATCTAGAAATGTATCACTTTTGACATAAAAAAAAAAATCTAATGCAACAAGAGATGTGGTGGTTGCTTCTAGGTGTGTTTATATTGAAAGTGAAGTGAAATTCCACCTTTTGTAAGTAACTGTCTTGTTTCTTTTTCAGCACAACTTCTGCTGTCACAGTCAAGTCCGCAATCAGGAGACTGAAGGAGTTGAAGGACCAGTAAACCAATGCGATATTTCGCTGGTGGATTTGGGACTTTATTTTCTATAATTTAACCAACCTGGACAGGGCCACTACGTCCAAAAATAAAGCAGTCTGGAGCGGAATCCTTTGTTTGTTTCTTTTGTACTTTGGGTTTATAATGTAGTGGTGAAAACCAGTTATTTTCTCATGAGTGACAAATTTTCACTGGAGCTCAGGCCCCCAATAAAATTGTACTGTCATGCAGCACAATTTTCTCAGTACAGCACCATATCCTGAACTGCAGTTTGTTGTAAACAGTGAAACTGCTTTCTTATGGGGAATTCAAGTGTTTATTCTGTGGACAATTAAGCTTATGGTTATTCATTTAGTTTGCTTTGTGAATGTCGCCTGTTTCAATCCCCAGCATTTCAAATAATGCATAACTGGAGCAGGAGGTAAAAGCACCCTCTTCATTACAGCAGTAATTCATGATTTGATTGAATTGTGGATTAAAGACCCTTTCCCCAGCTGATGTTGATTTGTCAGGGGCAGATTTAACAGCATCCCGGTTTGACAGTGTTGGCTTTCACCAGGATATCTAAATGTCAGACTTGTGTGTGTGTATATATCTCCAGCAATGACCAATTGAAACATCTATGATAAAGCAATACTGATAGTAATGTAAAGGGCAAAGTTTTTTACATTTTAGAGTTTTGGGTACTGAATATATTACCCTCAGGAAACCAGAAAAATGTCAATATTATGACTCAGTTCAGTTACTGAGGGTGCTTAGCAAATATGAAATACAAAAACTTAGGCTTCGTCAAGAGACATACACAGAACAAGCCACCCTAACAGAAATTATGAAATCATAGTATAATGAAAGGGGAAACAGCTTGGAGAAAATCTGCAGGGGTGTTGCACTACATAAATACCAAATTATGCTTGGGGACATTTTTCATGTACCACTCAATTGAAAATGACATAATTTGATAGACTTTCATTTTGTATTCCTAAAAGAATTACACATCCAATAGCAGAATAAAAGAAACTTATATGAAAGAGCTACCATAATCTGTGGTCGGTACGTTTTGAGGGAGGTGAACCTTACAGGTACCCGTAGGCTGCAGGCGGCAGACAGCAGCTGCCGTAAATCTCCCAGCAGCCGTCGTAGTGTCAGAGCTCCACCTCCAGACAGTCACAAACAACAATGGCGACGTCTAGTGTTTTCAGACCGGGCCTGTTCAAGCACAAAGTGGCGATAGTAACGGGAGGGGGCACCGGTATCGGTAGAGCTATCTGTGCTGAGCTGCTGGAGCTGGGTGAGAGTTGCTGACTGATCCCAGCAGAACTATGAACTGTTCACCTGTGACACTGTCAATACAGCAGACACACACTGTCAGTGTAGACTAGCATGAAAACTACGTCTCATTTTTGGGGGGAACGAAATGTAATATTTCCACTAAAAATATCATTTCAGTCTGTTTTTTTGCCGTAGAAGAAAACTTTATGACCTTTAACCGATACGAAATCTGTTTCCCATTCAGGTTTCATACTTCCATCCCAGACGTTTGTGTTAGCTGAATAAGAAAGAAAGATCACTTCAACTGTCCTCCATATGAGAATTCACCCAAGATCTTACATTTACAACCTCAGAAGACTTTATTTACCATCATAATATCACGTGACCATACAGTGAGGTGCTTCACAGCAGTTGTTGCTCTCACATAGTTAAATGTCAGAATGACTCTTGTCTCTTTAGGCTGTAGTGTGGTGATTGCCAGTAGAAAGGCAGAGAGGCTGGAGGCAGCTGCTCAGGAGATGAGACAGAAGATCCCTCCCTCCAGTCCTGCATGTGTCAAACCTTTACCATGCAACATCCGTAACGATGATGAGGTGGGCTTCCGAACAGCCACTAAAACCGCCTCACGTTAATGTTCCCAGCGCAGGTTCATCTTGTTTTGACTCCCTGTGCTCCAGGTGAAGCACCTTGTCTCCTCAGTGCTGGAGCAGTTCGGCCGAATAGACTATCTGGTGAACAATGGTGGAGGTCAATTCAGCAGCCCAGCAGAGCAGATGTCCTCCAAAGGCTGGAAGGCAGTGATTGACACCAACCTGACCGGAACCTTTCACTGCTGCAAGGAGGGTGAGCTGCAGACTGCTAACACTGGCTGAGTGCAGTGTGAGTTCTCAGTCTGATTGTGTCGCTGTCCTCTTCCACGCAGTCTACACTGCATGGATGAAGCAGCACGGAGGTGTGATCATCAATGTCATTGCTGACATGTGGAAGGGTTTCCCAGGCATGGCGTAAGCACCACTTCCTTCCAGATTCACACACAAGTTTACAAACTCGCACTCTTTTCCCTCATGGAGTGGCATCTGCTCTTCCTGACAGTCACACGGGAGCAGCAAGGGCAGCAGTGGATAACTTGACCAAGAGTCTGGCCATTGAATGGGCTCACTCTGGAGTCAGAGTCAACGCTGTGGCGCCGGTACATACATATGAGTTACTGCACTGCACATCTTTTTTTTTTTGTTGTAGTTTTTTTTTTTTTTTTTTTTTTTCCTTACATCTTGTGGTAATTTCCTGCCTGTGTCTGTTTTGTCCAATCAAAGGGTACCATCTTTTCCAAAACAGCAATGGAGAATTACAAGGAGCTTGGACCAGAGCTTTTCAAGATGTCTGTTCCATTTAGCCCTGCAAAGAGGCTAGGAGTACCAGAAGAGGTGTTTAACTATTTAATGACATTCACAATGTAGACTGTAACTTTATCTAAAGTAGGACTTAGCAATTTGTTGAAATATTTTAAAATATACAAATCACAATGAGATGCAATTTTTTCCTAAACTGAAAATATCTCACAACAGACCATAAATGAAGGAGTCTATTCTTCCTTATTTTGAACAGGACCCAACTGAGATCATGACTCATATCACAGTTGAAATATCTGCCAAAATAATCATAATATGATTTTTTTCATTTTTGATCATTGACCACTCATAAAAGACACCTGTCTTGCAATTGGCACTGTATCACAGGGACAGCTGATATATACCAAAGTAGATGATCACATCATATCTAACATTGTTTCTTTGAATGCCACTTTATACATACATATTTGGTAAGGTCTGATGTCATGTAGCTCCATCTGAGGAAGATCATATCAACTCCAGGAGAGCATGAAGTCAATACTTTTTTTCTTCCCTCTCCTCCCCACAATGAATGTAGTGAAGTTGTCTTTTTATTTATTCTAACCATTATTTCTCCCTGATCTGAACATTATGTTCAGTGCCATGTGCAAAGATTTTACACATATAGTCAGTTGTTGTGGGTTTTTGCAGACTAATCCAATATTCGTATTTTGAAACCAATGGAAAACATTACAACAGTTTATGGAAGTGCTTTCCTGTTCGATTTTATTTCATTGTACAGGTGCAACTAGCCTGATTAGAGATAATAATTTTTGTTTTGTTGTTTCTCTATTTTCAGATCTCATCAGCAGTGTGTTTCCTGCTCTCTCCTGCAGCCTCCTACATCTCTGGAGCCACACTGAGAGTTGATGCAGGACAGAGCTTATACCACTCTATATGGGAGATACCCAGTATGTGCACCTTCTTAATGCATACGTGCATCCTCAGTTTGGACTTTGTATTATTCTAAGTTTGCGTTTGTCTGTGTGTGTGTCCAGACCACAGTGCATGGCCTGACGCTCCAGAGGGGGAGAACCTGGATGCTATGAAGGATCTGCTCAACCCAAAGAGCAAACTCTAATCCAGTTTTCAGACAAAATCTGAGCCTAATTCATACAAGGCATATTAAGAAATTACCACAGTAGCCTGGTTGGATTGATTATGCCAATCCTGTACATAATTGTATGTAATTAATATTAACAGAAGTGATTATTGATTTCCTGGACTGATTTGTATCACAAAAGCCGATGTAATGTAAGGCTAGGAATGTTCTTTGTTCAGTTCCTTTGTCACTTAAGCAAGTAAACATATAAGTAAACATGGAGGGCTTTTGACCACCATTACAGCAAAGTGCATTTGCACTTACAGAATCACATAACCCACAATTAGTGTCTCTGACCTCCACTGTCTTGACATTGGACTTATGCAGGTCTGATTGTGTAATGAATAAATGTCACAGTACACATTTTCATGTCACAAATGTTAAGAATTTTGATATCAAAATGAAATAAAAACTTTTGGTAATAAAATTAGATTATTAAATGAAATGTGTTACATTTGTATCATTGGTTATTCACTGTGCAGGCCAATGCTTCCTCAACAGGGATTGCAGAAGCGTGCTCCGGCACACACTTGCTTGGGCAATCCGGTGGCGTTTGCCCTCGCCCGCCTGGAACACTAGGGGCTGTGGCAGCTCTCTGGGCTTGGCACCTCATGCACTCCCGCACACAGGGTGGTGGGCATGTGGCATGGTCACTGAGCTGTTCTTTCATTCCATCACTATATACCCCATATTCGACTTGGCTCCTCTTTGGGGACACCTTCACCTATCTGCACTCCCATCTCTCCAGAGGTCTACACAGAAACCCTCTGGGCTCTCATAATCCCGAGCGAGGTGACAGAAAAAGCAGAGCATCCTTCACTCCAACAGTTCCTACCAGCACCTCCTGCTTCCCTTCCCCTGTCCATCATTCTGCATCTTCTCTGTCCTTTGTTGCCCCCACACGAAGGTAATTCCACTCAATAAAGATCCACAAACCAACTTCCAGGGAGGGCGGTGATGGTCACACAGGTGCACAGACACACAAACTGAAATAATAGAATATTTAGCTGCAACACTAAAAGTGCATCTATCTCATAAAAAGTTGACACGCCCTGCCCTGTGGTGTTAAGCTATAAGGACAAATGTAGACCAAAGAAATTAGTGAGAAGTTTATTTCAAAACACTGTATAAGGTTGAGAGTGCAAACTGAATAACTGTCTTCAGTATTTGATCTGACCTTGGATAGATTTTTTAACTTCATTATTAATATTAGGTATAATTATGTTGAAGCAGCTAATGTTTTACAATTAGCATGAAATATCAAGTATGAATATTAATAAGGACACAGTAAATAAGTATATTTGTGCTTGTAATGCGTATTTTCATTAAGGTACGGTACTGGTTTATTTAATTTACACTAAAAAAGTGGCAAACTGACACCTTGCTTTGGTGGCCCGGATGATGAGCCGTAATGCCGTAAAGTGTTGCATTGTCGCAAACGTTATTCCAGCAGCAGAGGTCACAACAAACCACTCAGGTACGGTTTCTTTTCCTTACAAAATCAAACATCTTCGCAGCATTCTGTGTCATTGTATCACACTGGGTGCCAACTACGCCTTTATATGTATACATATGTACATGTAAGTTAATAATGGTTGTAGAGTCAAAGTTTATGAGAAACGTAGCTAGCTGAGTTAGCCTAATGCTAGCCGCATTCAATGTGTCTGCACTTCAGTTACTCCGATAATCAGATAATTTAGTTTAGATCAGCAAGTTAACTCAGTAATCAGTGATAAACAGTGATGAAGTGTTAAACTTCACATAGCCAGACCGCAATAACTTTAATCGATCGTCAGACGTGAACAACATATAAATGTGACAACAGATACTGAAATTGAAAACATAATTTATTGAGCAGATCAACTTAATCGTCTAATTTAGCCTCAACATATTTTTGTCTTTAAAGTCATCTAGCTGCAGGCCGAGAAAGTAATACCTCGAAATGAAATAATTTTCAATTTGCAGACATTTCTAATTTATACTTGTCTGGACTGAAAAATATTTCAATACTTTAAAAAATCTAATAATTTTTAGCTTTGTAAATTTACAGTAGCACATGCTTCTTTCCAGCTTATACATCTTCTGATTCCAATCAGCTCTAATTCATGCTACACATTTTTTCATAGTCTACACTTTGAATAGCGGAATATTATTTTCCTTGTTGCAAACAACAATACAAGTCAAAAATTATTTGTGCTTGTGCGTAATTCATAAAGCTTCACCTTTTTTTTTTTTTTCTTTCCACTGTGTGTGGCAGTGTGTGCAAGATAACTATGTCAAATTTGAAAAGGTGACATGAAGGGTACAAATTGAGCTATCTACTTTCTTAGCACAAAGTGAATAAAAAAAATTGCTGGCAACATATTTATCTATTTTCAGTATGGGAGGTGACCACGGCCACAGCAAACTGTCCATGCCAGACTGGCGGCAGTGGAAGACGGAGGGAACGCCACTGGAGTTCACACAGAAGAGGCTGGCAGCCAGGGGTCTCAAGGACCCATGGGCACGGTCAGTGTTTTTATTCACGGGAGATATAGCTGACTTGATTGTGGATCCAGTTTGATTCCTGACACTTCTCCCCTTCTGTCTGTCCTGTCGCCCTCCAGTAACGAGGCATGGAGATACTCAGGTGGCTTTGCTCGTGCTGTTACTCTGTCAGATGTACTGCTGAGAGGATTCAAGTGGGGCTTTGCTGCCTTTACTGTGGCTCTGGCTGTAGAGTATGCCCTGTTCCCACCAAAGAAGGGTGGCCACTAATACCCAACATTGACCCTCAAGACCACAATGTATAATAATATTATTAGTAATATTAATAATATTACGTATTTACTGTTAATTAAATGTTTTTTGATCACTAGATGGTTTCACATATTCGTCTTTTAGCGCATCCACCCATTTAAACCAAAAGCAGTGTCAGTCTTAATATTTATTCTAAATAGATTAAAATAGATAAAGAAAACAAATCGCTGTTTGTGCAAATGTAGCTAGTCCTGTTTCCTCTTCTTGCTCAGTTTCCTGTAGCATAGCTTTATGCATTTTATTGTCAGAAAGCAAGAAGTCAGAACTACAGTAACTATTAGTGCTATGACATCAAGGCACAAATACTGGATCCAGTTGAGTTCATGGACAGCAGGTTTAAGATGTTCTGTCCCTTTGTGGCGCATTACATATTCTGTCCAGTACACAGACAGGTCAAGTGGATCTACTGGTCGGTCTTTATGGAGAGCTGACAGCTTCAGCACATTTTCCTTATACCTGGACACACAAATGGATCAGAAGAGTCTAAGAATACAACATCAAACCATACTAGTGTCAAAGGTAGATCCCCAAACTGACAGACACAGTGCAACCGCTCACCTGATGTCATGTAGGACCTGGTTCAGTCCCTGAAGGAGGATTTCTGTTGTGATGGAAAAAATATCCAACACTACTCCCACTCCCTTGTTCACAAACCTCATTGCATTGTCATGCTGGTCTCCCCCTAATGGCAACATCACCATGGGAACAGCATGGCACAGTCCCTCAAAGAGACCGTGTGAGCCAGCGTGAGTGATGAAAGCCCGAGCTCCAGAATGTGCTGACATGCAAACACACACACAGTCAGTTGAACATGCATTTACGGCAGGATTTCTGCAATTACATGATTATAATAATAATAATAATTGTAATAACTGAAATAGACAAACAGACCTAGTAAGTCATTCTGAGGCACCCACTTCATCATCTTCACATTTTCCGGGATACTGCTGGTGACCTGGCCAGTGTACCTCCATATCACCTTTTAGTCAAGTGTCAAAAAAGGTTGTTTATGTTACTGGTTTTTTTATGCCAAATCAAATTTACTAGGTCTAGACTTTCACTTTTTACATTTTAATGTATTAACAGCGACATCACACTTAACAACAATGGTTAGGACAAACTCTCTGAAGAGCCAGAAACCCTGAGTAGAACCAGACGGACTGTGGCCACTTGCATCAAGCAAATTGTGCAATAGGTTGCCTATTGAAATTATTTTAGATCATACTGCAAAGGTAAAACATCACGTCCCGATATATGCTCATATGTGTTCCTTTACCTTCTGTGGAATCTGTCTGAAGACTTCCAGGAAGATAGAGGTAATCTCCTCTGGCATATCTGATACCATGGTGCCCAGAGTGAACACCACAAACCCATGCTCTCCTGACACCCAGGACTCCAAATCCTGCAAAAGCACAAGCACAAGCTCATAATAGGGGTTTTTGGTGGGCACCCAAGAACAGTACAAATGACAAAAATCCAAGTTGTGTTAATATTCAGTGTACTGTCACACACAGTAATTACAGACTAAATGTTTACGCACTGTGGAGAAACTACTGCCTCCTGCCAATCAGGAATGATCAAGCCTATAAAATGTAGGTCCATCCAAAGGACAAAATATAATAATAGTAGAATACAGGGTGTGATTGCATAATGGTTAGCACTGTTGCACCACAACAAGAAGGTTGTGGGTTTGATCACCGGTCTGGGTCCTTTCTGTTTGGAGATTGTATGTTCTCCCAGTGCCTGTGTGACATCATGTTTGGGTTAATTGGTGACTCTAAAATTGTCTGTAGGTCTGAGTGTGAGTGTGAGTGATTCTTGGTCTGCCTCTGTCTCTGTGTTGGCCCTGTGACATACTGGTGATCTGTCCAGGGTGTGCCCTGCCCTCACCCAATATTAGCTCCAGCATCCCCCATGACCCAGAAGAATAAATTCATTCTAAACTTTATTGATGGAGCACTCTTCAAACAATTACAAAGTACTTCACAAGTATTGATTTGACACGTTATTTCCAAATTAATGTTTTTATGTCTCTCTAGATTTCCCCAAAAAGTGAGGAAGAAGTGAAATAAAAGCAATGAGTTTTCCTAATATGAAACACAGTCTTACCTCAGGCAGAGGATTTCTCACATCGCAGTTAATGCCGCCAACTAGTACTATATTAGGCATCAGAGGGCGTGGGAAGTCCAGTGTGAAGTCACTCCTATTGTACATAGTATCAGAATATTTATTAATGTATAAATTAATTTGAGACTGAAGCTTCTTTCTTTGAATTTCAGTGGTAGAGAATCGATGCAGCAGCAAATTACTCTCACTTCATATTGCTATTATTTTTAGTGTAATTGATTAGATTATATGTGTGCAGGATCTTCTTTGTCATGATGTTCCCCCAAACATCAATATAGCTTATAACCTTTGTCCATGTTACCTTAGCAGCCAAATAGCAGAGTCTCTGAGAACTTCAGCCACACCAACCTCCTCCCCCAGGAACTGATACGCCATCTGGTCAAAGCGCCAGGAGAGCAGTCGGGCGAGCAGCGGCTCCAGTAAAGCTATCTGCAGTTCAGATGTATCAGGGTGATAAAACAATGCAGCCATGCTGCTTTTGATATGCTGTAAAGCAGGGAGACTGACACCAAGAGCTTCATTACCACATAATGGCTTTTTTGACCTATGTTTCTGTACCAACATCTGAGAAACACCTGATCACTTCTTTATGATAAACTGATTAGTTTGTCTGACATCTTGCAGTAAATGCCTGTTCAGTGTCAGTAGTTACATAACAATGCCCATAATGTGGACATGATCATTTTACACAATAAAACACATTCTTCTTTCATTTCATTGTCTCCCCCACCCCCCATGTGTATTTTCCTATAATAGCTCACCAAAGTGTTGACAATTCTTTCCTTGAAGTTCATTTGATCTGTGTACCCGGTGAAAAAACGAGGCACGTAAGATGGCGGCGAGGGGCAGCCTGTAGCTGTCATATCCATGGAAAATAGCATGCCTCTCAGCACATTAACGGTTGGGATACCTGGAAATGATTGAGCTGTGAGAGGTGTGAAAATGTGCAAATATAAATGTATGCTGATGATCCCAGTATACCAAAACTCACCTAATTTCCGAGCCACTAATGAGCCAGTGGGCAAAAATGGGTCTGTCAGCATGGCATCAAAGTCCTGAAGAGTAAAAGGGCGAATAGGAGCCAAGGACAATGGGAATGATAGGAATTAACCTTTTGTGTTGTCTGAACAGTAATAATGACAGTTTCCTGGAGAAACAGGAGAGACCTGTGAGCTCGCAACATTCTTCTGTGCATCACATTAGTCTACATGTGTCTGACAGCTATAGTTACCGCAGATTAAAGTTCCACACTGAATAACAAAGGGTTGACACAAACTTGTGTATGCCAAACTTGGCACTGGCATAGAACTGTTCCAAGTTCACTAGCTATTGGGTTTGTCCACATTATCAATATCATCTTGCAGTACAATCAAACAGAGCAGCAGGAGTAGTGTACTGCAACAGTACAAATGAATTATCTTGAACTGTATTTCGTTTTCACTGTTAATACTGATGTTGTGTTCTACCTGTGCATTTGCACTCACCTGCTGTGCCAGACGGGCAATGAGAGTGTCATTGAACAGTAGACCCTCTGCAGTGATGTGTATGAAGTTTGAGATCTTCTGAAACTGTGAAAATCTTGTCTTGATCCTCTCCGTTATTGACTCTGTTTCTTTTTTTAAAATGTCCGTATGACTGGACATCACAGAATCCAAATAAGCCTGGTCATAGGGAACAGGATAAACCACAGTGTCATAGTATTTCCCAGGGCCCAAGCGTATGCTGATCTCTGGTATCAAGACTGTGACTCTGTGTCCACGGCGACCCATTTCTTCAGCAATGGCCTTGATACCTATCCAGTGACTCCCATCCATAGGCACAACCAGCAAGTTACCCAAGAAAGAAGAAGAGGAAGAAGAAGCTGTGTTTCTTGCAGGACTGACTTCAGCTTCTTCTGTTCTTGTCTTCTTATTCACCAGCCTGGACTTTTCTGCTGTAGAGTCTTCTGTATTATCTACAGCACCATCGGCTTGCATATCCATGCTTAGCAGCAGTAACACAAACAGCGTTGCTTTCCACATTTTTGTCCACAGTGTCTAGACTTGGCTGATTCCAACACGAAGAAAAAGGTAGTGTACAGAAAATCTCCTGTCCACCACTCCCTCCCCGAGGCTACTCTGCCTGGTTATTGCTTGTTGAAATTCCTCTCTGCACTAGCAGGGCTTGAGTTGTGTGTGTTCAAAGTTCACATTTAGGGCAATAATTGTATCAAACAGCTAGCCACTGTTACGGCCCTGAAAAACGGGGAAAAATAGTGATAGTGTTACCTCAACTTTTTTTTTAAAACCCTATCATAGTTTTTTTTATCCTATTATGTTCTTTTTAATCTGCAACAAATATTAATGTGCTATCTTTTAAACATGTCACACCACTAGTCACCGAGTCCTTGCTCCCCTTAGAGAACCTTTCCTTTTCAAAAATCTCTAAGAAGGCGGGGAATACTGCTCAAAGGTTTTCCCTGATTTCTTCACAACTTGTGCTGAGACACAGGCCATGAGAAGAGCGTGTGAATAACAACCTGTCCCTCCCCCCATGTCAATATAATGATGTTGCAAGCATTTCAGTGTGCTTGTGAGTCCATGCCTCTTTTGAGTGTGATGCCAGATATCCTGCAGAGTATCTATTGCATCTGTCAGGCTCACATCTCACCAAACTTGTACAATTTTCATCCAAGAAACCCGTGCAAAGGTCTAATGAAGTTTCTGTTAGCAGCTAAAAGTACGAGCACTGGAATCTGTCTGGGTGACCCAGTTTTTGGCTGCAAATAATGTGGCCCTCTGGCCTTGCTATTGAAGAATTTGGAAACAAAAGAACAGGCTCCACTTGATCTAAATTATTTTTGACATGGCTGGTCAGCTAACCAAACAAATGCAAAATAAATAAATAAAAAATATCCTGCTGCCTTATGAATGGATGTCCAACAAAACAAAAAAAAAAAGCAATGTTCTTCTGCTCTTTTTAATGGCAACATCCTAAAGGGTAAGATCTCTGTCCTCTGCAGATTCTCCTCCTCAGCTTCTCTGTCAGCTTTTTGTAGCTGCCAAGACTGCTGAGGCGGCAGATGCTGTCTGAGTTTGTAGAGTTGTGTCCAGTTATATATGTGTGTACTTTATCAGTTGTTTCTTTTTAGTTCAGTTGATTGCTGTAGCTGAAATGCATTGCCATCAGTAAACTTATTAGTACTTGTATAGGGTAAGAATTCTGTCTTATGGAGACTTCACGCTTTATATTAGGACCTTTTCTTTTTCTTTCAAGAGGCCAGGGAAGAGTTCAAACCTTGTCACACAGGCCTAGTACACCTGTGTAACCTGGGTTCTCACAGGTCTGAGCAAAACAGACCAATCTCTCTGTCTTCTCCTCTTGATGGCATACCTATAATGTTTGTTATCCATGCACTTATATGCCTCTCAGATAAATGTTGCTTACATTACTACCATAGTCACATTTGTTGTTCATAATAGTTGGAACATTTTAACATTGATTTTAAGAATCATGTGCGCTCAACCAGGTTGTCCTGGCTCTCTAGGATCAAACCCATGACACCGGATGACAAGGCTTTTTCTATAACCAGTTCATGATCTGGAGCTCTTTGCGAAGAGAAATTAAATAAATAAAAACTCAACTTTATAGAGCTCCTCTTAATATGTGAAGTCATTGTTATAGTAGCTTTATAAAGGTACATTGTAAAAGAATAAACCTCCAACCAAATATCAAAAGGAAACTTCTTGACACATGTAGGGGTGGACCAACAGTAGCGGAGGCAGACACAGGGGGGCAGTTTCTGTGTATTTTAATGAACAGAAAGTAGCAGGTTAAGGCGCAAACAGAAATGGTCCAGCTCTTCAAAAGCTTAGAGGTGTGGGGGGGAGACAGGAACTAGTCAAAGCAGGGCGCTGGTGGAGAGAGGCAGTTTAAGTTTCGGCGATGGGGAACACGGCACACACTGGAAAAGGACAGGCAACAAGTTAGCAAACAGGCAACCAAAAGGCTCGAGGCCAACAAGCATAAGCACAAGGGTTTCTGCTATAGCACTACTGAGCAAGTCAGAATTATCTGGCAAGGTGATGTAGAGGTGACCAGGGAGTGATTGATTAGTGGCAAACAAGAACCAGGTGTGCCTCCACTGCAAACCAGGGAAGGTGGAGAGTTGGTCAGCCATGCCTCCTGCACAAAAGCTGAACACAACACAAGGGGGAGGGGGAGAGGAAAAAACAAACAAACGAAACAAAACACACAGACTAAAACCCAGCCCCTGCAGCATAGCTTCTGATCCAACATAAGATCTGGGTGTCCTGGTGCTCACTGTCCACTAAGTTAAAAATAGTCCCTGCATCTGTCAAAATGCTATGCAATTAAACAATATAGCACATATATTATAAATATATAGTAAATATAATCATAATATAAGAGGTACAAGAAGGGTCTGCAGCATTCAATATCAGGTATTAAGGTCGTTTACAGGTGCAGTTAGAAAAACCCAGACTTCAGCATTACAAGTAGAAACGGGAGAAATGCTTTTAGAATTGAGGAGAGTACTTTGATTAGCATAACAAACGGACAGTCAGACAGCAGAAAAGATATATTACTGGGAATCCAACAAACATTGATCAGAGCCTAAATGATGGAACTGAGCATAACTTTAGTTTGGATACCAGCTCATATAGGAATAAGTGGGAATGAAAAAGCTGACAGGTGGGGAAAAAAGAAGGAACAAGAAAGACAACATCGACATCCAAGTTTAAATTAGTAAAACCGAAATGAATACCAAAATTAAGCACAAGTTAAAAGAAAGGTGGCAAAAGCAATGGGAAGAAGAAAGAACAGGCAGATGGTACTGCATAATTCAGAGAAGAGATGGGGTCACAAGAAAGACAACACGATCCCGAGGTGCCTCTATAAAATAAAGAAACATGCCTCAGGAAAATGTGACTATTGTGATCAACAGGAGACAAAAATATAATGAAGAAAGAAAATAACTAATTTGAGCCTCACAAAACTGAAGGTAAGGTTAGATTCAAAAGAGTTTCGAGCGAAAATGTGATGATGCGTTGCTACAATATCTTCGAAGAACAGGTTTGATAAAAAAAAAAAAGAATATAATTTTGCCTTATTTAATTGTCTAAGTTTCCTTAGTTCGTACGATTAAGTGACACTCGAGCCACACGCCATACCAGTCGGCGGCGGTAATGCACCGTAACGTTTTTTTTTTTTTTTTTTTTTTTTTTGCCAACCGCCATTAAAATCCAAGAAGAAGAAGAAGAAGAAGACGAAGAAGAACGAGGGTCCGCGAGCTCACCGGAACGCTAGCCACAATGTTATCAAGTAAGCTTCCGCTGTTTGAAAGTGTCAGCTAAATGAATGTCGAGTGAAGCGTGTTAGCAATATGAAAGGACCAGACACTGAGTAAGTTAGAGTCACAGCAGCAGCGGACCACCAGCTGTCACGTCGTTATTTATTGTTGTTTGCCTTTTGTTAATTGTTTGTTTGTTTGTTTGTTTTTTTTTGTTTTTGTTTTTTTTAGCTCAGCTAACTCTTAGGCGGGATGCTAAACGAGCTAAGCGGCAGTAATGTTTTAATGTTGTGTTAACAGTTTCGACTTCAGTGTTTTCAGACCAGCACAGGTCCAGGGATCCAAGAAAGCTCTGGGTCATTGGCCTCATAGCAGCTCCTCAGTTTTTGCCCAGTGTGCAGCATCCTGTGACGTCTACATTCATTTGTAAAGATATCAGCTGATTTTTGCTACATGGTCCATGTTAGTCCAGACTAATTGCACAGGAGAAACGTTTGCTGTTGTTTGGCTGCTGTGTGATCTCTAATCCCTTTACTTCATCAAGCCTGACCCCTGTATTGTCAGGCGTGAGAATATTTTTGATCATGTAGCATCTCACGCCACATCAACCAGAAACATGAACATGCAAACAAGTATTTCTTTTTTTTTTAATCCGTAATCAAAGTGGCTGGTTGTCTTCCAAGGAACAGGCCTGCAGCTGACAGATCTGAGGCAGATGGCTTGGAGTTGCACAGTCATTCATTTTCTCTAAAAGTAGTATATTACAGGTATGACTGGGGGAAAACAGCTAATGACACACATTAATCTATATGTCTACATCTACTCCATTCTGCAAATGATGATCACTGATACTCCCTATCACAGGTCTCTAGAGTACTGTGTGAAGTTGGACAGCCCCATGTCTCCCAGACGTTCATCCAGATGTTCCTCCAAACTGTCAACAGCCCCAAAAAAGAGTCCCCAGAGAAGCCCCAGCCCCGATGAAGGAGTTATCCAGCGGAAGCTGAGAAGTAAGAGATGGAGGAACAGGTCAAGAAAGACTGATGGTGGAAACAGTGTATTTAATGCAGATAATGGGAGCAGTGGTGGCATTGCCGTTGACGCACAGGATGCACCTGTAGCTGAGGAGGATGAATACGGGTTTATAAAGATAACTGATAAAGGAGTGGACGATTCAGATGAAGACTCTGTTACTAGTAGCATAGCTTCTGGTCCCTCTGTCTTGTACAACACTATGTCCAGAAAACAGAGACCTCCACAGTGCTCAGCCTGCCAGAAGCTCTACCAGAGGGCAAAGAAGATGAAAGCGCCAATTAAAAGTAAACTCTTAGACACTGGTGAGTGCACTCATTCCTTTTACATGCAGGTGAAATATCTGTCGAGAAAGTTGATAATTGCTGCAGAGAGTACATTGAGAGGCTAAAAATATTGTCACAAGAATCAGATGAATAATACTTACATTAATGTACTTAAATTTATTACGTTATTTATACATTTATTACATTTATAATATAATAATATATAAAATTCACTGTATATATTACAGTTTCTATCTGATGACATTTAACACTAAAATAGTGGCCCTCATTGCAATGTGGTTAAGGCAGCCACAGAAATGGGTTTATATATTTAGCTTTTGTATGAGTTGTCCCTTTAAGCAACAGTCTAAGAATTAAATGTGAAAATATATCAGAGTAAATGTTTGTCTATCAGCTTTGTAAGCATGTGTTTTTCATATTGATTGACACTACCTGATTTGAATACATATACACAACATTCTCAGAGCACTGAGCTGTCCACGCAGAGAGGAGACTTCATAAATTATCAGTCTGTATTCAGTTGACAGATTTATATCAACATGGTTGACCTCTCTGTCTCGTTTGTTCTCAGATCCAAAGTCTTCGACATGTGACCAGTGGGTGTTGATCAAAAAAAGGCGACCTCGGAGACTACTTAATGTTACAGGGTAAGATTGCCTTTGTGTGTACAGTTACTGGTTTTACACTTGAGCTGCAGCAGCCGAGCTAACTCACTCCCTGTTTTGTTTTGTCAGGAAGCTTTTGATCCATGTACATCAGCTTAAGAAAGGTGTTAAGCTCAAGAAAGATGTGAAACCAAGTGAGCAACAATTGAAAGAGGGAGAATCATCCATCTGCTCAAGGCCGCACACTTTCCTACAAAGGTAAAATTTCTTTGTACACATCATCAATTTCCTACTAAACAAAGCTAACTGTCAACATGAGAAATGACTTCTCTGTGGTTTGCATTTGTGTCAGGAACCTTAGGTATTGTATTAAAGTGGCAGTAAAAAAGGAGCCAAAGAGCAAGAGGAGGAAGAGGACCAGAGATGAATCTCAAGGATCTCGTTCCCCTAAGCAGCAGCGTCTTAACAGCAGCAACCCCCACCCACACATCACTAACAGGCTTACCAGTGAAAATGATTTTCCCCCAACCAGCAACCATCATATCAGCAGTCCTGGCGCTGAGATTAGTAGCAATGAAGAAACAAGCAATCAAGTAGATACAGATCTGAAGGTTAAGTTGATTCCCTGCTCAGTTGTTCTGGAGAACATCAGTCCTATAAAGAGGATCCCACTGAGGCAGCCAACACCGAAGAAGACAAGTGGATTCAGAAACTTGCTTGTTCAACTGCGTGGCAACAGTGGCATGATATTCAGAGAGACACGTTAGTGAGGTGACACTACTTTGCTTCAAGCTCCAGTTCAGCAACTACGGTATTTGGTGTTCTTATTCTAGCGTAGCTTCAAGTAACTTGGATGAGGCCTCTTCCATGTTATAAGGTTTTAGTTTCCAAAGTTATGTTTTAGCTTCCCTACCACTCCATATTATTTTGAGCGCGAAAAGCTTTTGGAGCAAAAACAGTTGCCTGCAGAAAGGTTTTTTTGATATTAAGATGGAAATGTTGTAGGTTGGATGTACTCATAGTTGGTTTTCAGTGTTGTTTAGCCAGGCTCCTCACAATAGTGTCAATAACTGTTGTCGCATACCTGGAGTTTAGTTACAAAGTTGGAGTTCCACATTGCTATGAATAGCTAATGTTTTCTTAAATCTCAGAAGACCTTTTATTTAAAGTTTCATACACCTCGGGGCCTTTTTAATTACATTTATGTATTGTGCTGTAGTTCTATGAAAACTCTAACTTCTGAACAGGTTCAGAGTGAAGGTGTCTTGACAGTTGAAGTTAATTCATTAAAACAGTCAACAGATTTAGTTATTTGACTGTTATGAACTCGCATCGCAATGGACTAAGGAAGTGGAGGTTATATCAACAAATCAAAAGAATAAATTTTCATTCGTGTTCATAGTGTCATTATTTTTTGCCTATCTATTTTAGCGCGGTGCACTGTAGTGTGTATGAGCCCTGTCCTGAAGACATACACTTGTGTGAAAGTGTATGAAAAAGTGATAAAACCCTCAGCGTGCACACTAAAACACATACAGTTGCAATCCAAATTATTCAAGCATCACTGTAAATTTATTGGATTAGTTGCACTGCACTGTACAACTAATATTACAAGTGGTTTCTCCAAAATCAGCACAAAGTATGTTTCCAACTACATCTCTGGGAACATTCAGTGCCTTTGCTATCTTTATTTATCCTTTTCCTTGTTTGTGCAAGGGAAGGGTTTATTCTCAGAACTTTTGGCTCAATTCCCTTGACTTAGCCATATTTATAAGATGCAATCAACCATCTTAGTCAACAGTACAGATATTTGAGATGTTCTATCTCAAGCACCCCTGACCCAACCAATCAAGGGCTTCATTGGTTGCATGCGGGGTGCTTGAGACCACACCTGATTTGCAAATGTGTGTTCTTAGGAGGATTTCTATTTAGAGTTAAATAATTTTAAGACTGCAGCAGTCATAGAATAACTATTATTTATTTATTGCAAACACTCAAATTATTTTACATTTTGCCAATAAACCTAATAAACCTTTGGAGTGGGGTTTGAATAATTCAATGGAGGAATCAAAAATTGTGATGAATGATGGTAAAACAGCACCAAGAACAACTATTGCATTTCTGGCATTTCTTATATGTTGTGCCTTTATTGCTCATCAGGTCTGCCAAAACATGAATCAACAGTATATAGAAGGAATTAATATCTGCAGGTAGCAGGTAGTTCATGTGGACTTAAGGCTGTGGGACGAGCAGACACCCTGCCATCCACTTCCCCCCCGCCTGCATTCCTGCAGACTTCTCTTTAAAAACTTACCAAAGATTTCTGGATAAGCATTGGTTACCATGCTTACCACAGAATCCAAGGACACATTAAAAATGGTTGATAAGCAAGCTTGACAGTCAGAAACTCTTAACATTAACATTATCAAGAAATAACATATAAATAGACATAATATAATTCACTGTGCGAGTTAGTCTCACGATTACACGTTAATAAATTCTCAATCTGCTTTGATCAGATCTGACACAATATCACTATTTCGTTCACAAACTAGAGGCAAAATGAGAATAAGCGTTGTACCCACCTTACCTTGGCATCTTTACGGTAGCATAATATGGCACAAAGTGCTGTGCAATCTGAGCCCCTCCACTCTCACACACAATCATTTATCAGGTGATGTCAAATAAATCTGTGAGCGTTAAATTCTCAGTCCTTCAAAATCTACATCAGGGCTAGTCCATACATCAGACTGTAGCATGTCACTTTATTCAGGCACTGGACTGAGTAGTTTGACCACAAGGTGGCGCCACTTGTTTTCATAGTCAGTTGGAGTGTCTCCCAACTGTGTTAAAGCATGTTGTTCTGTCTATTTGTTTTCACTGTGGTTAAACACAATACCGAGAACAGATAGTCAGGCAGGGCATACACCACACTTTTTCACATGTTAGCAGGACAAACAGGAGCATCAACAAGTTGGAGCACAGTGGACCTACCATACAACAGAGTGGGATATCTGTGTCTCTTCCAAGAAGCCCATTTGCATCTGAGTTGTTTTTTTTTTTTTTTTTTTTTACATCAGTCAGTGTATCCGATTTGAGGACATTAACACAACACAACAGTGTTATTTCTGAGATTTTTCCGCTGATACCAGTGAAGTGGAGGAAGGGTGGGGAAAATGAGACGGAGATAAGGCACTTGGTTTTTGAAGGTTTGACAGCGTTCCTGGGGGGTGAGAGGGTGGAGCCGTTTACTTGTGGGATTAGTGTATTGGGAGAGGATGGATGGGAATTTGCATTCAGAAGTGCTGCTACCAAATCCAGGAAATGTGTCTGCTCACTGGCTCTGCATCACATGAATTTTAATCAATTAACACACTCATAAGGAAAGTTTAATTCAGTTAATGGAATAGAAATGAAATGAGCCAATTAAATATTAGAATTTTACATTGGAATCAGGCTATTTGAATGTGTCTGTCCATCATATTCCTCTTTCCAGTTCACGCTTGTTTCCTCAGTCTGAAACTGTAAATGTAAATCATTAGACGAGAAATTTTAAGAGTTTGCATTTTTGCTCCTTCATTTATTCAAGAAAGAATATGGAAATATTCACCTGTGAATTCACATTTTAATAATTTCACGTACAAATCATCACAATTCCTTTTTTAACACATCTGTTAAGTAACTCCCATTATGAAATATTCAAGACTGTAAAAGTCCAGAACTATTCAAGTTGGTCCAACAGTACTGATGGTTGTGTAACGGCTGCATCAGTGTGTAAAACAGAAAGGTGATGCGCTAAACGAACACACGAACACAACACACTCGCAAGTTATTCACTGTGAAGAACCAGATGGCGTCTTGCAGCTGCAGCAGAGCAGAGGAGCTCTGATAATCATCTCGTCTCCTCTTGAACATTCGTGTACAAGGGGGAGACTCGTACAAGGCAGTTATGCAAGCAGAGCAAGTTTGTTCACAGTCTGTTGAAGACTGACATTTTCACCACTTGTCCTGATTTATCAGAGCATGACAGTTGGAGAAACAGTCGTAACAAACGTATATCACGCATTGCATATTGTCTGAGTTGCTATTGCCACAGCTTATCACAAACCAGACACCAAAACAATTCAAGCAAAACGCAGACACACAACAGAGTATCCTGTGATAGAATCAGCACCTGACACCTCGAAAACAGGAAAATCATTTCAGCAGGAACACAGATGTGTTGGAGTGTGAAGGGGAGGAGCGTGAGCACGGATAAATAGCTGCCCTGGACCGGGGCTAGACTCCACTCTGCTTTAGAAAATAGCAAGGGTCCGTCCCCATCATGACCTACTTTGAGGTGAGGATTTTATGTCATTGTGTAGGATGCAGTCATGGTTGCTTTCTTCCTTCTCTCTGTTCCCCTAATCATCATCGTTATCATGCATCTGTTTGTTCTCCAGCACATCCTCGTTGACAGCAACTTAAATGACACAGGATCGGGATCTGGTTCCGGTGAGCTGGGACTAGATCTGGAGGAGCCATGTGAGGTGGAACATGTGATGACCACTGAGCTTCACTGGGTCTTCTTGCCGGTTGTCTATTCTCTCATCTTCATCCTGGGCATCACTGGGAACGGCCTGGTGGTCATGGTCCTGGGCTGCCAACGCAGGTGAGGGGCAGCCGGAGGGTTGATGGTGGATAAGCTCTGGCTTTAGCAGCGTTCAACGGTTCAGAATGGGCTAAACGGATTTGTGCTCTTGTGTTTGTATGCAGGTCAAAATGCAGCCTCACGGACTGCTATCGCCTCCATCTCTCAGCTGCTGACCTCCTGTTTGTTCTGGCACTGCCGTTCTGGGCCGTGGACGCAGCTCTGGGCCACTGGCAGTTTGGAGCAGTCGCGTGCATTGGTGTGCATGTTATCTACACAGTCAATCTGTACGGCAGCGTGCTGATACTTGCCTTCATCAGCCTGGACCGCTACCTGGCCGTGGTCAGAGCCACTGACACCAACACTGGTGGGCTGAGGCAGATGTTGGCACATAGGCTGGTGTATGTAGGTGAGAGTCCAGCAGCTGATGAACCCTATCTCACTATCCCTCTCCTCTCCTCTCCTGTCCTCACCTCCACAGTTCCTTATGTTTTTCTGTGTTCCTCCCTCAGGTGCCTGGTTGCCCGCTGCCCTGCTGGCGGTGCCGGACTTCATATTTGCCAGGACTCAGGAGGGAGGAGAGGGGTCCATCCTGTGCCAGAGATTATACCCAGCACACAATGCTCCTCTCTGGGTTGCAGTTTTCCATCTCCAGCTGGTCCTGGTGGGTCTGGTGATCCCAGGGCTGGTCCTGCTGGTGTGTTATTGCATCATTGTCACCAGGCTGACCCGGGGCCCGCTGGGGGGCCAGAGGCAGAAGCGAAGAGCAGTCAGGACCACCATCACATTGGTGCTCTGCTTCTTCTTGTGCTGGCTGCCCTACGGAGCGGGCATCTCTGTTGATGCTCTAGTGCGCCTGGAGGTCCTGCCCCGCAGCTGCAGGCTGGAGGCTGTTTTAGGCGTGTGGCTGGCCGTGGCTGAGCCCATGGCGTTTGCACACTGCTGCCTGAACCCACTGCTGTATGCTTTCCTGGGGGCCGGGTTCAAGAGTTCGGCCCGCAGAGCCCTCACACTGAGCCGTGCCTCCAGTTTGAAGATTTTACCACGAAGAAGAAACGGGGCCTCGACAACCACAGAGTCTGAGTCCTCAAGTTTACATTCCAGCTAGTGTTGGTCTGTGCTGCTAACTGGCTTTGCGTGCGTGTGTGTGAACTGTATATATTGTATATATTGTATGTGTGAGTGAACGGATGTTAGGATGTTGACACAAAGCATCTGAGAAAATGAGGAGCAGTCGGCTGGCCCATGACTTGTCTTCTCCCTCATTATGGGTTTTCCATTAGATAAACATTAAAATGCTAGTATTTAGTAGTAATAGTAGTATTTCGTTCATGTTTGTAATAAAATATGAAAACAACCGACGGCTGTGAAAGAGCTTTTTTTTTATGAACTATATTTCTTTCTTCCTAAGTGAAACAGTCTTAATTTCTGGCTTGCAGCCACTCAACCACATCCACACTCCCATCCTCATCAAGTGTCAAGGCTAGATGTCATTAAGATTAGTCTAATAATTTGGTCTTTAATCAAGCAAGCTACTGGCAGCTTTATCACAGCGGACACATTCAAAAGGGACAGGAAATGTGGGAAGAGAAGCTTGGATCAAATGAATTTTTTTGCCAGTCAACAGCTGCCAACATCACCACAGGTCACTACAGTTGTGATTCATATTTGATGTGCTGGTGATTCATTGATGCAGATGTTCAGGGAACAGTGCTGCCATCAGTTGTGACGCATTTGTGTGTTGATTCAGTATTTGTAATAATTCATAATCACTCAGCCGTCCGCCAGCTGAATCCCCTGATCCCGCACATGCAGCACAATAAAACCTGTCCAAAATAATGCAACAAAGAAAAAAATGAAGCAGCTTTTCAACATGCGACAGCTCCCAGGTTAGTGGATGTGGTGTGTTTGTGTCAGTGCCTCGAGGGTGCGGGTTAGATTAATGTTGATTATGTAAACAGTATGTGCCTTCTTCGTGAGAGAGACAGGGGCATGGAAGGGTTAGAAGGTTCACTTTTCCACCAATACAGACACACACACACACACACTTAAAGTGCTTCCCACATATCTACTTCCACTTGGAAGTGAGCAAAACAGAAGCTGGAAGTTTACTGTGTCCCGTTTCCTGGGGCACAGAGGAGGAGGATGAGGAGCAGAGCTGTGAGGGAAACGAAAAGGAAGAATATAGCAACTAACTGTTACAATGGAGAGTTGACTCTGCTTCAGTGTGACTCACTGTGACCTTGACACTGACTTTAGTCAGTGCTCATGCAATTTTATAAAGAGAAATGGTGGAAAGAAACGTACCTGTTACCTGTTCATGTCTTTATCTCTGTTTTTTTTTTCTTCCTTCACATATTCATAGACACTCACATCAACTAAGACGCACACACGCACACACATATACGCGGGACCACAATTCTCTTCTATTTATAGTGTATTCAAAACAGGAAACACTTCCTGCAGCTCATTTTAGGAAAAACAAGCAGCTAAAACAATCAAACACAAAGCAACACAGAGAGCTTCCACAGTACATCACTTTACCGACACTGAGATGACCCTGAAGACCACTCACAGCTTTTCTACAATTCCATTAATAACCAGCTACAACGCTGAGATGCAAACATACAGTAGATTATTACAGAATAAAAAAATATCACTTAGCTTTTATGAAGGATACACATAATGGATGCCGATTGTGGCCCAATTATAGATATAAGTTTCTCTTTAAAGTCTTGTTTAGATTAATGCCTCAACAAAACGTTTATGTGAACCCTACAACGTTTGGCTCGACTAGAACTGAAAACATATATTGCTAGAAAAGAACAAAAACAAGAGTAGACAAATTTTTCCGTTTTAGTTGTCTGTTGGTTTGTCAGTCTGATGTTTTGAAATATGTCAACAGCTATTAGATGCATAGGGACAATCATTTCTACAGGCATTCACGGTCTCCAGAGACCTCATCCTTGTGACTGTGAAGATTCTCAGGCCTTCTCTCTTTCCTTTTGTGGTTGCAAGTAGACTGCCTCAACAACGATTGGATAGATTGTCATGTATTTTGGTATGGACACAGATGTTTATTTTCCACAAACGAGTTGGTGATCGCTGGCCAGGTCGTAAAATAAATTCAGTCCATACTTGAATCAGCTGGTTCTTTTCTTCTGAACTGGTTCCAAAGCTCAAATCTAGCCCACATACAGCCTGATTTTAAGATGCTACTTCCACATCAGGACCAACTCACTATCAGCCAGAGGTTTAATTGAAATGATCTTTCATCCAAAACCATGATTGGATTAATATTTGAATTTGTACAAACTCTTCCTTTACACATGTCAAACAAACGTCATTTCCATCAGCTATACATTAATTAAGAGCTGCAAACGAGAAAAGACTACGCTTCCCAAATGGAACGTGGAAGTGCATAAATTAATTGAATTCATACTCAATGGATTGAGACACATTCAGTGTTGTCTGTCCAATATTTATGATCTACAGATGTTAGAATAAATGTACATAAAATGATTATCACAGTATTGCTCAACTTTTACTGACCCTGCAGGAAACTTGTGTTTTTCTTACAGGAGCGGAGATCATACCTCCGGAAGATAAGCAACGACCTTCAAAGAGGAACGTGAAGACAGGGAGGAGACGGAAACCAGATTACTTCGGTTATGAACTAGCTTCTCAAAGTGTTTGGTGTGTCATGTTTCAGAGGTGTACCTTGAATATGATTATACAATAAGCATCTATCCACTACGTTGCAGCTGTGTGTTCCCCACCCTTTAGAGCTGCAACGTCATGTAACTAGGGACCACCCTAAGGAAATAAAGATGGGAGAACAGAGGAGATACGTCAGAGCAGGTAGAGAACGTAACTGACCATATCTCTGTCTGTTCTCCTTGCAAGTAAAAATGAGCGCTGTTGTCCTTTGCCTTTCTTCCCTGTGTGTTTAATAATGTTCTAGGTGGCTTAAACCTGACATTAACTTGGTCCTTTGAGCCGGATTCCAACAGACCCGAGGATTCCAGCGGGCGGGGTGGATTCCAGGAAAACCGTGGCCACGGCGGACTCCTAAAAACAGTGGGTCCGGAAATAAACCCTTTCCGGGACTGAGTATCGACCCGCCAGCTGGGATCCAAAGGTTGACCGGATTCCGAGAGGGGAAAGACAACGGAGGTGAGTTGAGTCTTGACTTAAAAAGAGTGAGTGGCCACGGCGAATGACTAGGGGTCATTGCGCGTAAACAAGCCCTGAATATTCTAGACACTGGCAGGTAAAGAAAAAAAAGAGACCAAGGGAGTCTCGTGAGACCAAGGGAGTCTCTGCAGAGGATGACGGAGTCCTGGTGTGCACCCTTAAATTCCGAGTAGGAGAGTGAATGTGAGTGTGAAAGGAGATTGGCATACCACTAGGTATTTCGTCTCATATAAAACAGTAGGATTTGTAAGTAGTCAACTGGTGTGGATGCAAAGGCAAGAATTCTCCACTTGAAAGAGTTGAAGTGAGAATTACCACAACAGGAATTTGAGAGACTACCCCACTGATAAAAATCGACCTCTAGAATACCCTAGGTGTTGCAAAGGTCGAACCAAATTCTTAAAATGGGGAAGGGGTCGAGTAAAGAAAAACCAAGAGATAAATTGAAGTGTCAGGATTAGAAATTCATAGAACAATAGGATCCATGTAAAAATCGAAAACTAGACAGATGGATTGTTAAACACAATTTCGACGGAAGTTTAAATACACAAAAGATAAGTGTATTACAAGACAGCATTACAAAACTAACCAAAAAAAATCCCCCCAAAAAAAATGAAGCAGGAAGGTTATGAAGAAACACAGTACTGGATGAAAGTGGCAGGACAAAGAGAAGGAGGAAAGAAAAAGAAAAAACAGAAAGAACAGGACCGTAGAAAAAAAGACTTAATGTATCAGAGAAAAGAAGACAATGAGACAGGACCTAGCAGACGACCTAGAGGCGACTGAGATTTAGGCCAAGAGGCTGAAGGGGGAGCTGCAGGTCCAGCTCCCTCAGGACCAGGACGAGGACTTTACCCAGACTTAAGTGAGTTACCACCATATGATGGACCAACAGAAACCCCTAGAAGTACTCGATCTAGGGGAAGAGTAGGAGACTGGTCCAAGTCTTTTCCCCGGGAGAGAAATCTCCACCGGTAATACAGCAGGATGAGATAGGGACTTACCCAATGATTGAGGTAGCAAATCCAAATGTTGAAGATCAGGCCAACAACCCTGTTATTCTAGTTTACAGGACATGGACCATAGATGATGTAAAGAAAGCTATAGAAGGAGTGACCTCCCATAAGGAGGATGTCACACAATTCGTTCAAGATATGGAGAACTTGAGATAATTCCTACCATTTAAACGGGCAGGAAGCGCAGCAGGTCTGGATGCAGGCGCTAGGACCAGACTGGCATTATGTGAGGGGTCCATGGAACCCTATGAGAGGAGATCGTGTTCTGGGTCATGATGACCCTGAGTTAAATAACCGTGTACGAGACCTGAATGACAGACTTACTCTACGGTTTAGACATAGAGCTAACTACACCGAGATAGGTAGAGTAAAGCAAAAGGAGGATGAATCCTTTGAAGAATATAAGATAAGAATGACAACTAAATTCAAAACCCACAGTGGATTGCAAGATGATGGAAATATAGATGGGGTATTCCAGCAACAATTAAAAAATGCTCTCCATGCAGGATCAAAAGATGGAATACGTTGCTGGGTTAATAAACATTACATAGGATTCGCTACAGGGACCATGGAGGACTATGTTAACTATGCACTCCATGCAGAAAAAGTAATTAAGGAGAAAAAAGGTGGAAAGGCAGGGGGAGTATTTTATCAGGAGGAAGAAGAGGAAAAGGAGGGAGAGGTGTTCTACCAAGATAGCGGCAGAGGCCAAGGACGTGGTGGATACATTTGTACACCTCCTCTCCCTTCCAAGGGAGGGAGAGGAGGTTTTAGAGGCAGAGGCCGAGGAGGAAGTTACAGAGGAGGACATCAACAAAACTCTAGAGAGTGTTGGTGTTGTGGAAAAGAGGGATATATTGCTAGAAACTGTCCACAAAAATTAGGCGAGTTGAAATGACTAGGCCAGTCAGATAGAAAAATTGATGAGGAGAACTCATTAGGAGCTGAGGAGATCTTAAATCTCCAAGACCTACTAGCATTAAACACAGCAAAACCAGATGTAACTTTATATGTGAATGGCAAAAGCATTGTTTTCCTGTGTGATACGGGGGCGTGTAGAACAACATGCAAAGAAATGATACCAAACTCTGAGCTCAGCAATCAAAGTGTAACCGTGCGATCTGCCAGTGGAAAGCTAACTGAAGTAGCCGAGTCGGAACCATTGTGGTTGAGAAACCCCCAAGGACAGACATGCCTGCTGTCTATTTTGATGTTTCCAGAGTGTCCAGTTAATCTTTTAGGGCGCGATGGGTTGTTATTGTTAGGACTAGCACTAATACCCACTCCTCACGGACACATTGCAGTAAAAAGACGAAAAGGAATAGAAAAAGGGGATCTCTGTAATTCAGGGATCAGGCCAACCACACTACTATTATTCACTTGACGTTCCAAATAAACCTCCACATGAAACAGCTACAGCATTGATGGAGGAAGGCAGAAAAATACTGTGCTACTACACACTACTTGTGCTAAAAAGTACCACATGTACCACATGCAGTCTCAGCACTATTGTTACAAACTAATATGACTTTTCTAGTGTCCTCTGTTTTGGTCTCTATAACAGTGTTTGCTGCAATCTTAACCTTGTGTGGATGTTGTTGTGTGCCCTGCCTGCGTTCTCTTATTAACCGTCTAATTACTACAGCAATTTCACCCATGGAGGATAAAGTGGCTCAAATGTACCCCTTGCTGGATGGCACTTCTCAAACTGATGAGGAGAATAGTGGGAAAGAAGACTCTATTGAAAATTTACTGGATTTGTTCACTGATTAAATCGATTATGAATATTAAAGACATTACCTCCAAGTGTAACCTTTCTTGTGCTCATAAAAATGATCTCGCAGTTGAAAATCTTCATGAATTGACTGAGCAGAGTGATATGAGAATTTGAGCAAGAATGTGATAAACAGGAGGGAAATGTTAGAATAAATGTACATAAAATGATTATCACAGTATTGCTCAACTTTTACTAACCCTGCAGGAATGCAGAAACTTGTGTTTTTCTTACAGGAGCGGAGATCATACCTCCGGAAGATAAGCAACGACCTTTGAAGAGGAACATGAAGACAGGGAGGAGACGGAAACCAGATTACTTCGGTTATGAACTAGCTTCTCAAAGTGTTTGGTGTGTCATGTTTCAGAGGTGTACCTTGAATATGATTATACAATAAGCATCTATCCACTACGTTGCAGCTGTGTGTTCCCCACCCTTTAGAGCTGCAACGTCATGTAACTAGGGACCACCCTAAGGAAATAAAGATAGGAGAACAGAGGAGATACGTCAGAGCAGGTAGAGAACGTAACTGAACATATCTCTGTCTGTTCTCCTTGCAAGTAAAAATGAGCGCTGTTGTCCTTTGTCTTTCTTCCCTGTGTGTTTAATAATGTTCTAGGTGGCTTAAACCTGACAACAGACATAAACAAACAATTTTCCCACCCAAGAGATCCTTGGCAGATCTGAACAACACACAATTTTTACCCCGTTCCTGTCTTCAGCAAACTGGGCACAATGAACTTATATGGCAGCATTTAAATTTTCCTTACAGTTTCATTTCTGGTCCAGTTTGCAGGAGTAAAACTGAAAAACAATGAAAATGAATCACAGTATGGGCACAAAATAACCAGGAAACAGCCCTTTTTAAATATTCTGTTTGATCTCTGTCATCTTTCATATCCTGTTGCGCTTACACCTGTTTGTTCTCGCTATCTTTTCACCACTTACCACAAATCTGACACCATCAAGGTTCTTGTCTGACTGCACAAGCCATCTTGGTGCCTGGTACATGATTATGCCATAATAAAATGAAATATATATATATATATATAGATACACACACACACACACACACAAACATTAATATTTTTCGGGCAAATTACAAATATATGAATCCCTTCTCATCAGTTGTTATGGCACTGTTGCTATGGTGGATGTGCATGTGTGTGTGCGTATGTGTGTATGTTTACCTACAGATGTACAGATGTTCACAATTCCCTTGTCACACTCAGACAAATTGAGCTTCCTGTCGCTGAACAATCGTGGGAAAGCCAGGGGTCAAGACAAAAGGAGAAATATAAAGGAGCGAAAGACTGGGCTGGATCCAAATGGCCTGCAATAACTTCCTGCTTTATTCCTGGTTGATTCATACAATGTGACAGGTGAAACCAATAGCCTGCCAGGGGTGTTTTTATTGACCTCAGCAGGTGGAGACGTGAGAATAATGTGGGAACAGAAATAGCAATTAATGGAATAATGGAGTTCAAATCAGTGTTGAGCCTTGGAGGTGGTCCTGGGACTTTTTTTGTGTGCAGTTTCCACATAGCTGTCCTTTGATTTCTGCTTAACCAATACTGCAGACATACACTTTAGAAACTCATACATTTAGCCATTCAGGAAGATGCTGGCAAGTAATCTGCACTATGGATACCTACCATCAAACCAGATTTCTTTAACCCAGAGGATTCGCTCATGGTCTTCATCAGTGGGATGTATTTTCTTGTAGCAGTATTGGGAAAGTGATACTACAAATTGATAAATAAATATTTATATTAACAACATGTGTATATATGTATAAGACATATATTAAATGAATATTTTACAACAAGTGTTGTATACAAGAATTGTATTTTGTATTTTTCAAATATATGAATGTAACTATAGGTTTATATCTAAAGTACAAAAATTCTCTTATAAATGCAATATTAAAACAAAAGCAGCATTGTATCTGTTTGCGAGTATAAAATAGTTTCAATACGATACTTTCATCATTATAGTATATCTATTTAGGTGTCACCTTTCATCAACTAATCTTCTAATTGACATAGCAGATAAATGAGAGGTGGATTGTGTGGTCCTGGTGATTGCAGCCGAGCCTTTGTCCTGATGACATCCTCCCCCAGTGGTCATTTCAAATCACTACACTGCATGTTGAGCACTTATGTTTCAGAGATATCCATTTCAAACATGAGAGTAAAAAAGTTTGAATGTTTGGATAAAGACCCTCCATGATAGTGTCACAGAAGGTGGCTGTGTAGACAGAGCAGCCAGGCAGAGTTACACACCACACCACACATACATGATCCCTCACTGACTTCCCACGAACATAAAAAATGCAAGAATTCAGAAGATACAAGATTATAATATATTTTTATCTTCATATGCAATTAAATTATTGTGCAATGTCTACAAATACTGCATATGGATATTTGAGATTGTGCTTACTGCCATCCAGTGGCCGTATTGGGGAAATACAACACACGTTAAACAGCCTGAATCAGCGGTGCTAATATTAACACGTTATGGCCAGTGATTACAGCATTTACACATAACAACAGATACGTCATAAACGTGGTCAATATGTGGACAGACTCATTCGAGCCGACTGACTGAATTTCTTCGTTTCAGCATTTTTTTTTATCCGAACTTTATTGAAGCAGGAGGCGGACCACGTCACTCTGCAGTTCCACCATTTCATTGGCCACAAACAGGAAGATGTTTGTATGGCGTTACCGATTGGTCAGCAGCGGCGCGCCAAACGTCACGTGGTCCATCTTTTCGCGCGAAAAGTGGATCTCTGTTGTGACGGCTTGATCCACAAGGTCTGAGTCCGGACTGACGCGGTGCGGGTCTGCAATTCACATTTTTTCTGGGTTTTTCGTCGCATTCTTACAGTTTTTCAGCATGGATGTTGCCACAGCAACTGCGGAAAATGCCGGGGAGATGGTGAAGGACGAGTTGGCGGAAAAATGCCAGAAGTTGTTCCAGGCTTTCTTAGAGGAGTAAGTCCCGCAGCGGGAGGATCCATTGTGTGGAGACGAGCTGAAGCTCTGCTCTGCGTGTTGTTGGGCTCTAGCTGTTCATCCGTTGATGTGCCGATCGCCTGTCGATGTTTAATATCCGATCGTTTCTCCTGTGCAGGTTTCAGACCGGCGATGGGGAGGTGAAGTACGTTCGTGAGGCCGAGGAGCTGATCAGGCCTGAGAGGAACACCCTGCTGGTGAGCTTCACAGACCTGGAGGGCTTCAACCAGGAGCTGGCTACCACCATCCAGGAGGAGTACTACAGGTGAGCCTGATTCCGATCCCTCACACACACACACACACACACTGTCCTGGCTCTATGATGAAGCTGCTGTTCTGCTTGATAAACTGACTCGCATACATGACCTGTATTAGTGAATAAAAATCTCCAACAGCCACAGAAAGCGCACCTCTGGACTAACATGAAAGCTTCTGCCTTCAGAGTGTATCCCTTCCTGTGTCGGGCAGTGCGCAACTTTGCCCGGGATCATGGGAACGTTCCTCTCACCAAGGAGTTCTACGTTGCCCTCGAAGATCTTCCCACCAGACACAAGTAAGGCCCATGATGACAAACTTAAATCTGCTAGTGGTAGTGCTGTAAATGTAAATATGCACAGTGTTGATCTCAGTTTGCTCTGTTGGTGTTTCATTCAGTAGCCTCCAAAGATATTATTATTGGTATTAATACTACTATACTACTTAATATTAATACTACTATATCATTTATATGTGACTGTTTTTCTGTGTTTTAAATTAGAATTCGTGAGCTTTCGTCTACACGTATCGGCACCCTGGTGAGGATCAGTGGTCAGGTGGTGAGGACGCACCCAGTCCATCCTGAACTGGTAAGCTACTCGGCATATAAATGTACTATGAGGTTGGGATCAGATTAAACACTGATTGTTTACATTGATGTTGAGCTTCTATCTTGGGGCCTGATCATTAGAACTACTTCTTTGGTTGTTCCAGGTGAGCGGCACCTTCCTGTGCATGGACTGCCAGGCAGTGATCAAAGATGTCCATCAGCAGTTCAAATATTCTCCTCCAACCATCTGCAGGAACCCTGTCTGCAACAACCGCTCCCGCTTCCACCTGGACACACACAAGTCCAAGTTCATCGACTTCCAGAAGGTATCTGAATCGGCACCATGTTTGTGCTTCAATGGGAAGGAGGTGTTCGCATGAAGGCCAGAGTTCTGATGATTGGGTTTAACTCTTTACTCAGGTTCGTATCCAGGAGACGCAGGCTGAGCTGCCCCGTGGTTCAGTACCACGCTCCCTGGAGATTGTCCTGAGGGCCGAGGCAGTGGAGGCGGCTCAGGCTGGAGACCGCTGTGACTTCACTGGGACCCTGATTGTCGTGCCAGATGTCTCGCAGCTCAGCACTCCTGGTATGGGATTTAAAAACACATTTTGAATATTCAGATAACAAGCGGAAAACATTTTTCTTGACAGTTCCTTTACAGTATGGGTCTTCTCCTTTCAGGGGTGCGAGCAGAGACTAGCACCCGTGTAGCCGGAGGACCCCAGGGTTTCGAGTCTGAGGGTTTGAGAGGCCTGAAAGCTTTGGGAGTCAGAGAGCTGTCGTACAGACTGGCCTTCCTGGCCTGCAATGTGGCCCCAACTAACCCACGAGTAAGACACAGACAATGCGCATTTATTTTATATGGAAGTCAGTCTCTCATTGCCTGCCTCTTGCTTAAAAGACCGACCCCCCCCCCCAAAAAAAAAAAAACAGCAAATGAGGGCCAAATGTTTTTCTATGTTTTCCTTGTAGTTTGGTGGGAAGGAGCTGCGGGAAGAGGAGCAGACTGCAGAAAGCATCAAGAGCCAGATGACAGAGAAGGAGTGGGAGAAAGTGTTTGAGATGAGCCAGGACAAGAACCTGTACCACAACTTGTGCACCAGCCTCTTCCCCACCATCCACGGTCAGTGCTTGGACCAGCTTTGACGCTTGAGAGGCTGCTGACACGCTGGATTTTCAAATTCGTGTCTCCAATGTTTGGTGTTGTGCAGGAAATGACGAGGTGAAGCGCGGTATCCTGCTGATGCTGTTTGGCGGCGTTCCCAAGACGACCATGGAGGGAACCTCTCTGAGAGGAGACATTAATGTCTGCATTGTTGGAGACCCGAGTACCGCCAAAAGCCAGTTCCTCAAGTGTGTAACGCAAGCATACAGATTACTCTCCATTCGCACTTCCCTCAACAAAGACTGAGATCATTTTAGTGGTTTACTGTCAGTGCTTATGTTGAGTTACCATTGTTGATAACCCCAAAAATACAGAACTGAATGGATCTATTCTCCCCAGTATGGTGATGTATAAACATAAGTGTGTCTACAGGCACGTGGAGGAGTTCAGCCCCAGAGCAGTGTACACTAGTGGGAAAGCCAGCAGTGCTGCCGGTCTGACGGCTGCTGTGGTCCGAGATGAGGAATCGCATGAGTTTGTGATCGAAGCTGGAGCTCTGATGCTGGCTGACAATGTGAGTACTTCAATTTATAAATTGCAGTAAAGGACATTACAGCCTATCCTCTGGTGTTAATAACTGAATTTTATTTCAGGGTGTATGTTGCATTGATGAATTTGACAAAATGGACATCAAGGACCAGGTGGCCATCCATGAAGCCATGGAGCAGCAGACCATCAGCATCACTAAAGCTGGAGTCAAGGTAACGGAGTCAGGCATCAGGCTCAGCCAACATGTTACTACACAGCTTGAATAAATTTATAGATAAAACATAAAACAATTAAAGAATAAAAGTTACATCACCTCATTTTACTCAAGAGAAGCCTCCCTAATGACACATCCTATGAAATCAAGACATGGCAATGTGGCAACTGATACAGCTGCTGTGTTATGAACCAGGCCTTTCAGCAATCTTTGCCATAGAATAACCTGACTTTTTGTTCTCTTCCTCCTCCAGGCCACCCTCAATGCTCGCACATCCATCCTGGCTGCTGCCAACCCAGTCGGCGGGCGCTACGACCGCAGCAAGAGCCTGAAACAGAATGTCAACCTCACCGCGCCCATCATGAGCCGCTTCGACCTCTTCTTCATCTTGGTCGATGACTCTAACGAGGTATCAGGCATAGTCTGAGTATTTATCTACTTTATTTTACAAGCTTATATTTTAGTTAGTTGAGCTGTTTGCTCAATGTCTTACCCAGCCTACTATTCTATGTTTGTCTGTGGGTATAGGTGACAGACTACGCGATCGCCAGGCGTATTGTGGACTTGCACTCTCGCGTAGAGGAGTCGGTAGACAGACTGTATTCTCTGGATGAGATCCGTAGATATCTCCTCTTTGCCAGGCAGTTCAAACCTAAGGTGGGTGTGTGGTCTGCAGTTTCTTCCACACTCACATTATTAATGATGGCTTTTAATGTGCATAAACTATTAACACTGTACATATGTAGATTTCAAGCGAATCTGAGGAGTTCATCGTGGAGCAGTACAAGCGTCTGCGTCTCCGTGACGGCTCTGGCGGCTTGTCCAAGTCTGCTTGGAGGATAACAGTGCGGCAGCTAGAGAGCATGATCCGCCTGTCAGAGGCCATGGCACGCATGCACTGCTGTGATGAAGTGAGTACAACTGTACTCGCCTATTGAGAAAGTAAAGTCCAAACATAACATGATGTGATAGCCAAGTGGCTCATGTGCTGGTTTGAGAAACTGTTCCATTCCCTCTATAGACTTTATCAAATGATAAAGACATACATTTGAATTCATTCATTTAAAAAATTTTATCATATACGTTCAAAATGGAAATGAATATCCATTTTCCTATAAAAAAGAAAATGGATATTCACAGTGAAATATCCACTACAAGATAACATTGACATTTTCTCTTTATTTCCAGGTGCAGCCAAAACATGTGAAGGAAGCCTTCCGCCTGCTAAACAAATCCATCATCAGGGTGGAGACGCCCGACATCAACTTAGAGCAGGAGGATGAAATGGAGGTGGAACAGCTGGATGAAGGTACTATCACACAGTGAACATGCGCCTGGAAACAAATGTACAAGCATGACTGAGGTGGGCTAGTTGTCCATACTGAAAACAAATCATCTCATGTAAACTTTTATTTTCAGGAGACAATGTCCCTAATGGAGTAAATGGTGTAAATGGCCACATGGATGGTATTAATGGCCTTAATGAAATTAATGGACATGTGAATGGCCAAGTTGAACCTAGCAGCCAGAAACCATCCCTCCGCCTGTCGTTTACTGAGTACAAACGCATCTCCAACCTGCTTGTCCTGCATCTGCGCAGAGCAGAGGAGGGTAAGAGGCCTTCCACTCCATACAATCTGCTTCTCAATCCGTCGGCTTTATGATGATGCAGTTTTCTAAATCTCACATTTTTGCTGTTATCTGCAGCCGAAGAGGAGGATGAGCTAAAGAAGAGTGCAGTGGTGAACTGGTATCTGAAGGAGATTGAGTCCGAGATCGACTCTGAAGAGGAGCTCATCAACAAGAAGGGGCTGATAGAGAAGGTCATCCACAGGCTGGTGCAATATGTGAGTAAAACATCTGCAAAATGAACAACTGCTGTTTTTAAAGCCACGGGTAAGTGTGGTTGACAGAAGCTGCGATGTGTGTGTGTATGTTTTCCCTCAGGACCACATCCTGATTGAGCTGTCTCAAGCTGGACTGAAGGGCTCAGAAACTGAGAGCCAAGAGGAGGGTGTTCTGGTTGTCAACCCCAACTACATCCTGGAAGATTGAACAGCTTTCATTACTCGTGCTCAAATGTAATGCATGCATAAAAGTAGCCCTGTGGATGTTTTTTGACTTATTTTCGAGTTTATCATCTCTTTTGTAAAAAGTTAAGATCCTGGGCATCCTAAAAAAAAATTTCTTTATCCAATGGACTTTTGTAAATATGCTGCTCTTTGTTGTTGTTTTGTTAGCATCTGTTTGTATGACTGCGGGAACAGCCCTGACGTGTGCAATTGCTGTTTGTCGTAACTGTATTATTGGAGGCGCACCCTGTAGCTCACCGCTGTGGTTTTAAGTTATGTCTCTTTGTAAAATTCTGAAATGTTAAATAAATAAAATGTTGACAGAAACACACCTCCCTCGCTCCGCTATTGGACAGTCCTTGGTCACGTGCTGCAGTTCCCGGAAGTGCCACCTTCATGTTGTCAACTAGGTAACGGCAGACGACCGCTCTGCGCATGTCCGCTCGAGTTTATTCAACTAACATGGCGGCGTGCTACGTGAAAGCCGTGGGGACAACACTGAGAGGTAAAACACCTGCGGCCGCCTAATGTCCTGTAAAATGGTGACACAATCAAATGACAATACATGTGACAGACGCCTGTTGTGCATTTGTGTAAGCTCGGCTTCAAGGGTTACTGCGCCACCCAGGTGAAATGTAGCTTGTTAAACAGTCCTCCCATCGGACGGGCGGCTGTCATGTCACTGACAGATAAACGACGTATAAATCTCCAGGTCTTCACCTGATTCCCCACCGGTGCCTCCTCACGCGGAGCCGTAAGTGGTCGCTGCCGCCGGCTGCTCAGTGTCGCCAGCTCGGTGTCTCGTCCTCTGAACCCCGGTGGCGCTCCAGCACGGAGCCGCAGAGCAGCAGCAGCACCTCCGCCAGGAGAGCCGAGGAAGAGGAGGCTGAAGAACCAGAGTACATCCCCAAAAAGAAGGCGAAGAACCCCATGAAGCCGGTGGCCTATGCCTGGTGAGTGTCCGGTGACCAAATAATCTAATGACAAAGAAATGGCACTCTGGGAACAAAAACACTGATCAACAGTGGCAGCATCACTGATAGAAAGGCTGGCTGTTTCTCAGTTATTCATGTTTGACTGCACCACTGTCCTTCGTAAGGCACTACTGTTACCTCTGTACATCGAAATCTGCCACAGCCGAAAGCACAATTAACTCATCAGTACCTCTGCATATATAATATTCACCGAATATTATTTTCTTAATGAACGAGATATTTGCTCTGAGCATCGGGGATCTAAATTGTGCTAGCCAGAGTCTTGCATATTGCAAAGGTAGATGAAAGTTTGAAATGCAAATATGATTGCGTCAGTTGAGAGATTACTGAATTTGAAAGATCTTCAGCTTGATTATTTGGAGCTTAGATAAAACTTTGGCCTGAAGCACAGTGTGTTGTTTATCTTTTCAAATTTACCATTTTGCATTTTGGTCTGTGATGACAGTGGATATATACAAATTGACATACTGAACCCTGTGCCTGGCCAAAAGAAAACCAGTGCAAGAGTTTAGTCATGTTTCAATGGTCATTTGGAAAGTCAAGTGTATTTAAACTTTGTAAAACAAATGTAATCTAATACAACTGCACTGTAGTAAATCGTACCTTTTTTGTGAAAATATCACTGTACAGTAATTTCTATTCTTATTGATAAACGAGGAATGACGAAATATTAGACACTTAGACATTTAAACTCTGTTTAAATTCATGTCCATCTTTCCCCTACCCAGGATGATAGGCCTCCCCATAGGCATCATCAGCTTCATCCTGGCCAAGAGAGAAGTGGACAAAAACAGACTGAAGCAGCTGAAGATTCGGCAGAGGATGAGAAATTCAAACGAGGGCAGTTATGAGGGCAGTCGTTACCACCAACACACAGAGAATGTTAACGTTGACCAATGATGTTCCTGGTTGGCTGTGATGATTTTGCACTGATTCCTGCACTACTGCCCAAGATTGATTGCGGAAGAGAGCTCAATGATATGAGCTCAAATTTAAAACATCCTGAGCTCTCTGAGATCTTCAGGCATGGGTGACTGATTATTCTGTGGGTTTACATGTCATGTGACAAAACCTACCAGGATAGTTTTATTTCTTACTCAGTTAATGAGAAAGAGAGCTGTTGGAAAATGACCATGTTGTATTGACCCAATCTAATGTTTAAATATCTTCCAAGAAATAAAAAGATATTTAGGAATGGCAATTGTTTAGATACAGCTGTATATAAACTACATCAGAACTCAAACAAAATCTTTTTATTTGATATGAAAAAGGCAAACAGATTCTCTTCAACATTGATATGTATATTTACAAACCCACACCAACTTCCTTTCTATACCACACAGTCAAAATGTTTGCCATATTTTTGTTTATAGTCAAGGCTTGTATGTTTGTGTTGTTGGGCCTTTACTTAATGTGGGTGGTGCTGTATGGAGGACCAGCTAGATGGGGACAGTGTGCCAGTTTAGCTGGGATGCAATATATCCATGCTTTATGGAGTTCCAATCATGTAACAAGATGACACTGTGCTTTTGTTTTTGGACTAACCCACCTGACTGGTACTCTACATTTGGCCCAAGTCAGACTGTAACACACAAACATACAAGTAGGCACATAGAGTATGTAACAATAATATAAAAGCTCACCAAGTACAACTTTGACTTAAGTAAAGCATACAATCTTCAATATGTCATTGTGAAGGCACTATAGTGAAGTATGTAAATCATGACAGCAGGACAATACATTTGGGGACAAAAATCTGTAAGAGCAGTGGGCACATCATTCTCCCAAGTGTTGGCACGACAGATAAGTGTTTGATCCACACTACTGTTGACAAAATCAAAACAGGTAAACATTTACCGTTAACTCCACTGTGTCTGCTGGTTGCTATGTTTCATATTAGATATAGGAGTGATATTAATCTTGTCACCTAACATGGAAAGAAAGCAATGGAGACCCCCTCTTAAAAATCCCTTTAAGTAGTAGTTAAATATTCTGTATTTGACAAATTTTTCTGCGGTAAATTAATTATATTTAGTAGTAGCCTATTAATGAATCATTTATGCCATACAGCAGTCCTGCCCCTACAAAGCTTTTAAGATGGTTTTTGATGAAAAATAAATATGAAATAACTCAATATCAGACTTAAAGAAAATGTTTGGAAGATGCGCACTCCTACTCTACTTGAAGAACACCAAGAGAAAAGGCTGCTATATTGGCAAATCTGATTTAGAACATTTGAGCAAATAAATTTTGCCCATTTTCAACAATTAATGAAAAGCAGTCGTAGTATCTAGGATCTATGTGCAAAGAGAAACACTTACCACTTCAATGGAAGTCCAGCAAATGTAAAACAATATGGCAGCTGGCTTTCCATTGTCAATATTTATATTGAATTAATACAATTTGCTAACTACTACTAAAATGCTTAATGCAGCTGCAAATACAGATTTCAGAAAAAGTGCATATTTTGTGTGCAGCATTAAACTTGCAAAACAATGATAAAATCTCAAATTCAGCCCTTTCATATGTTCCCAGACGTGCACCATGATTTTATACATTTATTCTGACTGTATTGACTAATTTAGCAAAAAGGTTTAAAAAAAAAAAGCATGGAATGATTCTGCAGCTGGGTGTTTGCACCCCACTGAGCCTTTGTAGACTTATTTGGTTGAAGCGCCAATAATCTGCAGCAAGAAAAGGAAGATCTGGATGATGTCGACATAGATGGATAGTGCGGCAAACACATACTCCTCTGGACTGATGGAGTGCTTCCTGTTACCAATCAGCAGCTGTGTGTGATATGCCAGGAACTACAAACAGAGAAAAATGCCAAGAAAAAAACTCTTTTATCAGAGTAATGAGTCCAGTTTAAATTGAGGTGTGATTTACAAGATGGAAACATTTGGCTCATCAAAGTAAAACACTCACCATAGTAAAAGAAATGGCTCCCAGAGCAGCGTAAAGCATGTGAAGCCACAGAATCTGCAACAACAAGCATGTTACAATGATTGAAAATGTAAGGTTTTCAGGATTATATTGTCAGTAACAGTATTTTTGTTGTTGTTAACACAAGCTTCCACTCACATATTTGAAGGAGAGCACAATAGTTGTTATGATTCCAGTCACAAACACTACGATCCCCAGGACACAGAAAAGGCCCTGGCACTTGGTGAAGTCGACCTTTAAGAAAGAAACCATCCACAGCCATTTTAACATGCACATGGGCGCACATATGCGTAGACACACACACAGTTGTGTCTCCACAGCTGCAGAGTACATTTCATTGACTAACATTTAATTCCTTTACTTAAAAATGTTATGCTTTATATTATGAGGAGTCTCGCTAATATGAGTGAAATAGATAAGTCCCCACAGCATGTGTGTTACCTGGACCACACAAACGCACACACACCTTTGTCTGGAAGCAGAAGACCGTGACGGCAATGCAGACAACGGCGGTGATACCCAGAGCCAGAAACACTGCTTTTGTGTCATAGTAACTAAAAATAGGAAGCATTCAGTTAATACAGAGGTACACTGGAAGTTTTCATTCTGACCGTACAGGTTGATTCTTTACCTGGATATGGAGCCAGTCATGTAGGACAAAGCCAGAGTCTGTGAAAATGATGCGTAATTGAAGGTTTAAAAGCTGCAAACTATCATATCTTAACTGTCTAACTAAGAAAATCCTCATTGTAACAATTATCTGTGGTTGAAACAATGGTCAGTCTGAGCAGAAAGTTAAGATAGTTACATGAGCTATAAACTAAAACTTGGATTAAGATTCAAGCGGTTAAAAAATGGAAACTGGCAAAAACTAAGAGTGACAAACCAGTCAGCAGTCTGAGATCTGTCCATCTTTACTACTTGAACAGGTTGCTCTCAGAGCCGACTTGATTTGGTTCATCTCCTAGAAACTGTTGATGATTATGTGTCTCTACCTTTTGATCCCCAAATCCCCCCACTTACAAAGAGGAACAGAAGAATGACATTCCAGGGAAACTTCCTCCTGCAAAGAGAATGCAATTAAAATGGTAATTATCTGAACTAAATGAAATAATAATGAAAAAGAAATCTCTTGTGCTTCACAAAAAGGTTTATTTTCAGTGTGAGTATGCTGCTGAAAGTTTCACTTTCAGTTTTAACACAAATTAGCTCAAATATAATACACCTTCGAATATATATATCGTATTTATTTATTTATTTATTTATTTTACGTTTTGGGCAGTAACATAAATATCTCACCCTGGGATCTGAGTGGTTATTAAAGGTGTTTTTCCTAATCTCTAAGAGCTGATTCATAGTGACAATAACAGTGATGGGCAGATGCCATTTTCTAGATTACAGTTTCTTGGGATGATGATTAGTTTTAGTAAACATTAGTTTAGTTTAGTTTTGTGTAACTGGATTAGATCCAGTTACACATGTTTACTAAATTCACTTGAGGAAATGTTCTCTGCAGACCTTGTAAACCTTGTAAAAGTAGGGAATAACACTCACCGCGGCCCCTTACAGCAGACCAGCACAAGGTGGGTGACAATGTACACGGCACTAAAGCAACAAAATGCACAACATCAAAATTCAAAAGCTTTAATTTGGATTTTTATTAACCCATCTCACTTGAACAGTACTGATGTTACTACAGAGAAAGACTTACTATGATGCCCAGTATATGGCTTGGTTTCGCTGTACAAAATATCTGACAGGTTCGCTGTGGGAAACAGATGCACAATTACAGTGTGACACAGGCAGACACAAATGGCCACACAAAAGACAGGCTCAGAATACGTACACAAAGGTGAATACAGCCACAATGGCTGCCGTGACCATGAGCTGTGACGCCAAAACCAGATACACCTGATAATCACACAAAAACAACACATGTAGTTTAACATCTGGGCAGTTGCGTTTATTTTCCAGGCAGATAAAAAATTCTAATCAAATTTATTTATATAGCTGAAAAATCATAAAGGCATCATGGCACTCTACATATAACAAGTGTAGACCATACTCTTCACAGAGTTATTAATGAGATGCAACAAATTGCTCCATGGGTAAGCACTTGGTGACACAGAGAGACTGAGAGAGAGATACAGAGAATGTGACAGAGGGAAAAGGCAGGAAGAGAGATGGAAAGAGAAAGAGAGCAGGGGGAGAGAAGATGCAATAAAAATGCATGCGACAGAATGACAGCATGAGTGATAGAAATCAAAAGAGTGGCCATGTGGTAAAAATACTAAACTTTTTGAGCCACGTGGTTAGAGGAATCTTTAATGATTCTGAAAATACCCCAAAAAATAAATGTGTTGTGGGCTTTTCAAAGATGACAGATTAATTGCATCTTTAAGAAAAAAAAAACCCATTTACTCCAGTATAACAAGGGATAGTACACAACACTGGTGCAAAAGCTGCACGTGGTGTGATAGGAGTATTCTTTACCTTTCTGATGAAAGCATGCCGAATGCTCAGACTATCCCAACCGCTGCCACTCGCTGCAAACTCCTCACCTGTGTCACCAGTTGAACAGACAAAGGAGCACAAAGAGCTAAAGGAAACATGTAATCGCTTCTCAGAGACAAAGCAAGCGACTTCCATTTATACTGAAAATTTAAAGTGACAGTTTCACATTGTGAAGGCTGAAACCACCTTTATGTCTGTTTCTGTTTGTTTACCAGAATTCTATGGCCAGAAGAAAATTAACTTAGCTTACTATAACCCAGGAAAGAGTGCTGTACAAAACTGTACTGCAAAACGGATAAAAATTAGGTTTATACAGTGAGAATTATGTGCTGAGCTATTTCTCAACAAAAAGCAGGGATTTCCTTGAAACATCCTCATAAAACTGCAAACGAATGCTTATATATATATACTGTATATATACATACACACACACACACACACACACACACACACACACACACACACACATACACATACACACACACACACACACGACTAGTGAGCTCTGGAGTGACATAACTAAACTTTAACACTCTAACACTCAGTTCATTTTCCAAATGCAATCATTCATTTGACTTTTTTAAGTGACAAATAAATTTTTATTAATTCTTTTTACTTTAATAATTTAAGATGTCCAGACCTAAGACTTAATTGCAGTCCCACCTTCACATAAATTTGGATTCATGGTGGTCCCTGTCTTACCTGAGCTCAGGATATCTGATGGTATGGTAGGAGGGATAACAGGGGGCATGGGAGGGTGACTGGGGTAGCCTGCTCCTGGATGCCCACTGGGTTGAGGCTGTCCTGGATATGGGCCTGGAGGGTAGTTCCCTGGCTGGCCTGGGAACAAATGGGCATTTGGACCAGTGGGGTAGGGAGCAGATGGCTGACCTGGCTGGGGACCACCATAGGCAGGGAAGCCATAGGCAGGCGGTGGGTAAGACCCGCCTTGTGGCTGGTACAGCAGGCCATGACCGTCACTATACCCTGGAGGAGGGTAGTCTGGCCTGGACATGATGCCTATGAAGACAAAGCAGGAGAAGATAACTTTCACAATTTAAAAAGCAATACATTGCCACAATCAGTATTAACAAGTTATTTTAGCCTTTCATATTGGTGTGGGCCTTTAATGCTGCTCTGATCAATAGTTTTACATTAAGAAAAGAAGAAACTCCAATGTGAAAGTGAAAGAGTTGGAGTGATGAAGACATGGCTGATTATCACCTGACTCTATTGTTCGCCTCAGCACCTTTGAGCAGTGCTGCATGTCAGCACACATTCTTTTGAAAGTGAGTACCTCCCATTTTACGATACACTGTTCTAATCCTCTTTCAGCCACAGACAACAGCAGTTTTCTGTGCAAAAGCTGCCTAGCAACTGTCCAGGTTTGAGCCCTGCTGGTCATTACGCTGAAACATTTGGCAACAACAGTATTGCAAATTTCCCTCAAGGGCCAGTGAACGACACAAAGGACAGCGAATATTGGTGTCATATTTGGCCAAGAACTAGACACCAAATGGATGCTAATGTTGCTCAGGATCCCTCTGGGGTGTGTGCGCGCAGTGCACAGGAAGTTGTTTGTTTAAGTTATATTTTTATTTGATTCAACATCAAATCCATTTCTCCTCCCTGGTGACCAAAGAAGAACTAATTTAAACGAACAGTTCCTCCAGAAATGAGAAAGGAATGAGCTGTTTTGGAAATGGAATTAACACACACACACACACACACACACACACACACACACACACACACACACACACACACACACACACACACACACACACACACACACACACACACACACACACACACACACACACACACACACACACACACACACACACACACACACACGATTTAATGTCCTGCTCTTCAATAATCCAATTTAAAGCATTTTCTTTTGTTAGATTAGACACAAATTTGCCTGCATTATCATATTGTCTTGCATTTTTTTTTTCATTGTGAAATCTAAACACAAATTGTCCATTTTCTGAAATGCAAACATCCACAGAAAAATCCAAGATGTAGCACATTAACGCAAACTATTCTGTAAATCAAATACAGCTGTGTTTATTTACTCTCATGTCCACAACAAACCACAGTAACCAGCATTATCAAGACTACACAGGGGCTGCCTCTGTATATAGCTCAGTGTATAAAAATCTCTGACACTTGAAACATTCACAATCCTTTCTTCATTAATAACAGCACAGACTGGTTTAGGCCTGGGTATTTAGTGTGTTTGTGTGTGCGCATATTTTTTCCAATACTTGGCTGGGGGACAATCCCACTGGAGTTGACCTAACATCATACATCTGGGGTTGTGTCAGGTTAAAGTGAACACATGGTTCTGCTTAGTAGTGAGCTTCACAAAAAAATCATCACAGGCTCAGGAACAACCGCATGGATCTCTGAGGGAGAGGTCTAATAATAAACCACACACGCACATACACAGACAGCATGTAGCCACATGTGGCTCATGTATCCCATGATCCTCCAATGGAGGAAACTGTGGTACTTTAAGCACTTGACCAACAAATGAAACAACAGCGACAACAGACTTTGAAGACTTGAAAACTTCAGATTTACACTCTATTTAGTAGGTCATGTGTTAAATTATTCCCCATTGCATTACAACAGCCTAAGGCAGGGTATTTTCTGTTATTTGGCACTGGCTCTTTGCGCAGTAATTTAGAAAACACCAAATGTTCCTAGAGCTTCATTTTCACTGGGACTTTTACAGAATACACACAGTAAAGGAATTCAGAGCTGGCTCCACCTCATGCTGCCATTACATCACATCCCAAGCACCGAGCAACAGGACAGAATACAGTGAATGGAAAAAGTGTTTCAGAGTATCTGCAGTCAAACACACGTTTGGGTCAACTTGCACACAGTGAGCTGTGAGTTTAGGTGGTTTGTTGTGTGTTTGAACAGGAGGGCGTAACAGCTGCTTTAGGAAGATTATTATTTAGAAATCCTCACATGGAAGTTCAGCAGAGGGCTTGCTGTGGAAAATAACTGATGTTGATTTTCTCCGTTTGATTATTCGGTCATCACCAAATCTTCACATGGCTATGAGTCAGTTGAAAAATGCTCCCTGTTGAAGTCACTATCATAAAGTTTAAAGCCTCATAGCATAAAATGAACTACAGTTCCTCAAATATCATGTCTCTTTCAAGCGTCAGTGGTTGAACAAAATGATAGAATTATCTTTTGACACAGGAACAATGTAAACCGGTTTGGCAAAACATATAATTTTCACTTTCTACTGAGACAGTCCAAAGTTAAAATCTAGGGCCTCTGTTGAGTAAATACATTATCAAAAAAATGTTCTGTAACTTCTGTGACTACTGCAGTCTTCCTTTGTTTGTCCTTAGTCATCATGACTTTCCAAATTCATGTGTGTCTGATGTGTTCCCAACAGCTACAGCTCTACATACGTAAAACTCCTCTGTTGCTCTGTCCATCCCCAGAAAATGGTTGACATACAGTTTGCATGCCATCTTTATGGGCTCCATGTAAATTATTATACAGGAGGAGAGGGTCATGGGAGGGTATTGTAATTTTTCCTTGTTCAAAGTTTGTTTTTAATTCCAGTGTTTGCAATTATAGCTAATGGCAACGAATCAGTCAATAAATCTGTAAGAAGTTTCTCAAAAGATCAATTCAGTCATTTTTTTTTAAATCCCAAGTTTGCAGTTCTCCTAATTTGAGTCAACAGTTGAACTTTTGAGCTTTTGGACAATCAAATCAGACACAACGATTTAAAGACGCCTGCTTTAAGCCTGTGAAACTGGGATGGGCACAAAGGCAGATCAGTGGAAGGTGGAAATTGTTTGTTGCGGCCATTAATAGTTGCAAGGAAAAAAAAACATTACATAAGATTCATTAGATTATTCATTTTTGTCCAGTGCCTTACTGAAGGACAGCCAAGTCTTCAACACTTTTGATGCCATTGTTGCTTTTGTGTGTCTGTGAGTGGACAGCCTGTGGAGATCAGGTGTAGTAGATGGCGGGCTCTGTCTGCTGGCCCGAGCCACAGGAACACGTCCAGCGGGCTGACAGCGGGCTGACAGCGGCCGCCCGGCCCCGCCCGGCCCCGCCCGGCCCGCCCTGCACACCGGATCAAACCTCCTCGGATAAAAAGCCTTTTCAGGTCAGACACTGGCCGAGGGACATTCCTGAACAGCTCTGAACTCAGAAACACGCACAGAAAGTGAGTTTTCTGTGCGTGCCCCTCTAACTTAAACCCCCCACCACACACACACACACACACACACACAGCTGCTCTGCTCGCCTCTCTCCAGCTAGTCAAACCGCTGCGAAGACTAAACAACTGGAAAACAGGAAAAAGAGCGTCACTTACCGAGGGAAGAGAGTCCGCCTGATTCGGCTACCAAAAGAAGGAAAGAAACGAAAAAACAGAGCGCGCACACACCCTGACTGCTTCAAAACCCTCCCCGGTAAGGAGAGGCTTGTGGACGCTTGTCAGCCCTGATGCCTGTGTGTTGAGCGGCTGCAGCCACCGTCAGATGCGAACACTTCCTGGAGCCGCGAGGACCAGCAGGGAGGAGCCCCACTAATTACACGCACACACACACACGTTATACGCGCTGTTGTGTTTGTGTGTCCAACGGGACCTGCCAGGCTCAGCTGGCTCATTTTGCACACACTCCCCATTTCACCGTGTGAAAATATGTAACAACTTAAAACTCACATTTACTCAAGTGCTGTCCTTAAGTACATTTCTGCATACGTCTTCTATCTAATCACACTTTTTTTTTTTAAGTATGTTAAATATTTGTTTTTTCTGGGCCCATAGTTTTTAGATATCCTGATTGTGATTATTTGACTCACCTGACACCATACAACCACTAATACAAGTAGAATTTATTTAGAAGGAAAAATTTCCTTAAATTTTTATTATTATATTATCAAAACCATAAATCAATTAGTTTACACACAATAACAGAACACGCTCAGCATGTTTTGTTTTTTTTTTTTATTAAAATGTAAGATTTTGTTTTTATAGATTTTTTTTATCTCTAGAATAACACAACATGTTTTCAGGAAAACAATGAAGACTCTGACATTAAAATTTATCCAACTGTAAGTATCACACATGGTACCTACACATACACACAGAATTATCCACAGTCACACACACACATGCGTTGTTGATGGATAATATGGCCTATCAACGTTGTTGCACTTGATCCCAGACAGCTCACACAAACTTGAGGACTAATTTCTTGGTCAGAGTGTACTTGGGCTCTGGCATTTGTTTGTGTGTTAGGAATTCTTCTTTGCTGACCTCCCTGTTCACCCGTGTCAGGACGCTCAGTATGTCATCATTATAAGGGCTGAACAGAAAACAACAGAAACATATAAAACAGTAAGTCTCAAGAAATTCTCTGTGTTTTCATAATATATTATGCTCCTATATTAGCAGCTAACCATTGGGAGCCTCTGGCAAGGAGTGATTTCATTAAGAATCAATAGGTTTTCATCCTTTATGACAGGTTAAACTGGGGTCCAAACAAATTCATTTCAGTCAACTTAGTGTGCAGTGTCTCACCTTTCTGCTGCTCTGATCAGCTGTCTGCACAGCTCCTGGATGTAAATTGAGCCTGTGGAAGTGTGTCGAAATGACTTGTAGTCTGGCACAGTGGCCATGCCCATAAGGAAATCGGCATCCCAAGGCACCTTCTTGCAATAGATTGGACCGGCATCCTCCTCCAGGCGGTTCTCTTTGACTTTCTCCTCATCTCCTGGCCTTGCAGGAAAAGGCATAGATCCTTCCTGGAAGCTCTTCCCCTGGCACGCCTGGATGAAAAATAGTTTGGGCTTCTCTGACAAAGTGGGGGCGTTCTTGCTTGAGAAGGGTGACGTCAGTTCTTTCAGCAACACTTTGTTCTCATCAGTGCCAAAGACACATCCCTTCTCTCCATGGGAGAGCACACAAATAACCTAAGTTCAAGAGCAGAGTTAGAAAAACTTAATTAATCCACAGAGGGAAATTGTGCTTTTTGGTATACTATCTACTAATTGATAAAGAGCTGTAAAGTCTGACTGCAGCTAGAATTAAAAGCTTTCTGTACCTTTTCATCCCGCATTATGAATGGATAAACTGTCCACTGCTGTGGCTGTGTCTGATCCACTAGGATGTTATGATGTGAATGATCTGAATATCTTAAGATGACTTTTTCTGCAGGCATCGCTCCACTATAGCCTCCAGTGAGTTTAATCTGGTTCCAATTACAGAGCCAGCTCTTTCTACCAGTTGGTCCAGTCACCATAAATCTTTTTGTGTTCTGCTACCGCCCCGCCAGACAACAGCATAGAACTGTATACTTGCCACCACACACATTGGTAAAACATCTGCAGCATCTCTCTGGTTACAGGACCCGTAATACTTGGAAAATGCACTAATTCACTTTCTTGCACTCACTTCATTTTCCTAGATTGTTTGCATAATACTATCAATCAATAAGTGTAGAATGTCAACTTGCAGTTAAATTAGACTTTTACATGCACATTGTAATTAATGTTCACGTCATGATCATAAATCACTATGCTGCATTTCAGACATGACAGTAATGCACTCAGTTAAAAAAAACAAAAAAAACCAAAACTGTACTATACAATAAGGTAGAAATCTGTGTAGCTTTGTTGTAAAGGATGTTGTATCCACACTCAATTAGAAATGTGAAAGCATGTATCTTTAAATAGACTTGGGATTAAATAATTGATACATTTATAAACTAAATTACAAAACCAAAGATGGATTAATATCTTTCAGACTTCTTGTTTATAACTTTACATGCCTGCTGTATAAGGATGCAAGGGTCTGACTGTTCATGATGCTTGAATTGATGCTGTGATCTGATATAAAAAATTGAGGAAGAAAAAAAATGACTGGGACAACAGCAGAGTAGTGGTGATGTCTAACCTATCTAACTCTCTGCAATAAACCAAAAAGAACTTTTACATACTGCCTAACTATGGGTTTACAGCCCGAGTAGTAAGAAATATAGGGTAGTCAGTGGCGATGCTGCTCTTACAGCACGTATTATCACTCACCAAAGCATCATCATTGAAGAAATTCTGTTCGCCTAGCTCAGATAGTTTTTGTCGGATGCTGTCAGCAGTCAGGTCATTGTGAATCATCACGGTAAAGCCAAGGCGGGTGAACACTGATTTCAAAGCCTCTGTAGCAATTTAGGAAAGACAAATTGAAGAACATTGGTAGGTTTGATCAAATTACATGTGAGCGTCCCTGTGTATCCTCAGTCATCAGTCACATGGCAGTTAAAATGCATTGTTACATACTGGCATCCTCCTGAGTTCCTTCTCGATTTTTCAGCCCAAATCCATCGAATTTCTCATTATTGATGATCACACACCTACCACGGGGATTGTTTCTCAGTATGTAGTAGTCTGTCTACAGGGCACAAACACCACCACATAGACAAATCTTAGACATTAATGTTCTGTTAAATGAATGAATGAGAGATCTGTGCTTTTGAGAACAGCTACCTCTTCAATAACAGACTCAGCCTGTCTGTTTGGTGTAGCATCAGTGTAGACAGTCTGTCTTTCAGCTTGATAATAAAAACAGTAGAAATGTACAGCCATTAGAAACAAACTATAGCCTGAATATAAACATCTTTACTAGTGAGGTAAAGGGCCCTTGAGGTGTAGCATAGCCATCAAGGGCCCGAATACAATGGCTATGTGTTTATGAAAAGTACGCTTGTCATTTGTAAAGGATGAATTTCAGGTAAAATACAGTTGAAAAGATGCTTACAACCGGGCACGGACTCAGATCTTAAAGGCTGCATTGGCTGACAGATGTTGCTGGCCCTCTGGTAAGAGACACATTGCAGTCAATGATCTAGACTTGAAGCGTAATAGTAAAAAAAAAGAAGCCCAATCATTTCTGCACACACACCTGGTTATCCATACGAACAGGAGGATGTAATCTAGTAAGATTCTGTTGGGCTGCATCATCAAAAAGTACAGTCATCATCATTGTAAATACAAAATAAAAATGTCCATATGTGTGCATGTAAGTGAGAGTGAGTCTCTTACCGTCAATGTAGTCCTGTACAGTCTCAGACAGTTTATGATCAAATTTTCTCAGTACTCTTTGCAGCTCATCAAGCTTTGTATTAGATAGTAAATCAGCTTTTTCCATTTCAGAAAATAGGTCGAGCGCTGTCTGCAATTAGGTGAGAATACTTGGTTTTGTTTGCGTGTACAGAAGATTTGCAGCTCTACACAAAAATACTAAAAAGTAGCTTTTGGGGAAAGTAAAAATGTTAGAACATAAATAATCAAGAGAGTAAAATTTAACAATGCTAAAATGCACAAACAAAATCATCTTAAATTGGCTTTTTTGAACTTCATATTATCATATTCATATTTCTAAAAAATTAGGAGGGAAATTTGTGATAGGAAATGAAATTCTGAAGAGAGAGTATGAACGATTCTATTTGTAGGAATTTAGAAAAAACACAAGAAACTTGTGCGACAAAAAAAAAAATGGACCAGACTCAGTGATCACCTTCCTAGCAGCAAACTTTCACCCTGCTCTATGTTCCCTACAGATAATATCCAACTAGGCCAGTGAGCAGTGATAGCTATCATGTCTTTGGGGTCATCAGGTGGGAATCTCCTTTCACCGGTGTTTCGTCTAGTTAGGCCCACAACACCTCCAGAAGGCTAGACAGCGATCACAGGCGTCCCAGAGTCACCCCCTGATGCCAGCCATCACCGCTCCTCGCATCAAGACAACTATGTCAAGCAGCACTACCATCAACTACTCTGACCTCTCACCAACTGCACCAGTTAAAGCGGGGTGGGGATACGGACCCTGGTTCGGGTAGGGGGCATGAAAGTATAGAGCGTGCAGGTAAAGTAGGTAAAGTTAACTCAGCTTTAGAAAGGTACATTTTGTACAAATACTGTGTAAAAGGTACTACAACAATGATGTGGTTATTGCATTGAAGGGAATGTAGTTAAACCTTTCATTCCTAATTTTATGTATAAGGTTCTAAGCTTGAAGACAATAAGTAAGGTTAAAATAACTGAGGTACAGCTGTGATTTACAACATGCCGGCGTACTCACATTGCAGTTTTCTATTTGTCTTCTGCCCAGGTTTTGGCTCAAAAGAAACTTCATTGTATCAAAATTCTTCTCAGTGATGTCATCATATATTTTATACAGCATCACCCTGACAGACAGCATGGGGGAGGAGTGAAAAAGAGGAAACAGACAAGGAAAAAACAGACAGAATTTCTTACTACTTGTACCTGTATGTTGACAGGACAGGACGAGCATCAGTTTCCTGCACCCCCCTGCTGTCGGTCTCCAGGCGGTTGAGGAGATCTACACGATTTATAGTGTTGAGAAGCTGGCTGAGGAAAGCGCCATCTTCCATCAAGCCATTTTCTTCCAGTTTCAAGAACAGTGCTTTCGCATCCTTTATCTGCATGAGAAAAACCAAAACATTCAGACCTTTACAACCCTGTCACACAATTCAAAGTTACATCTAGGTCTACATGTGGAGTCATCAAATGTCTGACTTCAATGTCAATGATCACCAAGAGTTCAGGGTTGTACTATGATTGTCAAGGAGTGATGGACTGACATATTTCTAAGTCTAAGGTCTAGGTTAGTTTTTCCTGTAGACAGTCACATGTCTGTATACTAACCCCCTCCAGGCGTTTCCTTGGGACAACACCAATGCACAAGAAGCACAGCGCTGCAACCTCGGAGGAGCCCAGTTCATCATCTATTTGGAACAGTTTCAGTCTATCCATCATGGATCCACCGCCACAATCAGGTCTGCTGCCCTCAAAGCGTCCTGCAGGTTCAGGTCTGCCATGGGAAACAGACAGAGGAGATATTAAGCTACACACACACACACACAAGAAACATGAATAATGTTTAGTGTGTGTGTATATGATAAACTAAACTACTTGATGAGGCAACATGACAATAGATACACAAAAAATTCACAAAAAGCCCTACCAATTTATCGCTACACTAATGACGTCATGTCTGAGGTATTTCAGTATCAATCTAACAGTTCTAACACCACTAGTTGTTCCGTAAACTGGAGAGAACGTGTATTTACTGATGCTGAATAGTTGTGTTGCTATTTGTTTGACTGTTTCTGACAAAAAAAGTAGAAAGACAGTAAGTTCAGACTGACTCCGGAATCAAGTCTATCTAACTTTTGGAGGTCCCGTCTTCTGAGCTGACACACGGCGATAAAACTTACCGCTGTTGTTTCGCCGTTGAGCATCAGCTAACGTCAAAAAAACACAATAGATCTGTGTTACCTAATTCATTCAAACAAACTTGGGTCTTAAAAGTAAGACTTAAGGCCAAGTAAGTTACCAATTGCAGCTTCTCGCCAACTTGTTCACTCGGAAGTCCCGTTCCTTTCAGTTTTGGAGGAAGTCAGCGAGTTTCAAAATAAAAGCCCCCTAAACTGGTAGCATGAAGCCGATACACGAGAAAGTGTTTATTTATGGGTAGGACATAGTAAGACATAGTTCTCACCCTCCTACAAAACAGGACCCAAGAACAACCAAAATGATGGTCCAGAGCTCAAATTTTACTGATTTGAAGAAGAACTTTCAATGCAATAATATTTTATCTTAGATATTGTGCTTTTATTTTTAAAGACAGACTGTGCCTCATCGTCAGTCCAGTTTAACTAGTACCAGCACACACGGGCTTTGCCTGGACAAGTTTGAAAGAAAGCCATATGAACAAACAAGCAAAAAACACGGTTAAAAACAAAACAAAATAAAGAACACTTTATTCACATCACTATATTTCCTCAAGTGCAGTGATAAATAAAAAGCAAATCAGTAGAGAAATTGGTGACACTGTGAGCGAAGCCCTTGATGTGCCTTCAGGATAATGAGGCTTTGAGGCTGGATCCAGGAGGACGGGGAGACGCAAATGGGAGAAAGTAGTCTCTGGCAAACTGGAAGACATCGTCTGGTTTCCTCAGCAACAACAGCTGCAGGAAGTCAGATATAAGGGCACGGATCTCTGGGTGATGTCTTAGGTATGAAGCGTGGTCTGCCCTCAGCTCTTCCTGTCATAGTGAGACAAACACACTCACTCATATTCTGATATGTAAAATTAGATGGGAAGAAACACACAGTCAATCTGAAAAAAAAAGAAAAAAAAGTTGCTCTTCAACATTTAGCCAGTTTCACCTTTCTGTCCAAGAAATTGGATTGCATCTGCATGTCTTCCTCCCAAACCAAGGGAACTTTCTCAAAACCTATCATCAAAGATACAAATCCCATCACTTATTTGGTTTTTTTAGAGATTCAGGCTGTACATATGTGAATGGTTACCCTTTTCTATCTGTGATGGCAGCTGAAGAAGCCTCATGGTTATGGGCGATCCCAACTGCACTCTGCTGGCCAAGTGTCTGATAAAAAAAACAGAAAGTGCTGAAAGAACCAATTCATAAAGTATCACACAAGGTATTCTTTTTTTTGCATCGAGAAATATTAATATTGAGTATTTAAGTTATAATGGACACACTTGCTGTGAATGCAGGGTTGGTCTTTTGTAAATGAAAAATAATCACACACAAAAAACAATTCAACTCACAAACATGGAAAAAAAAAGGACTGAACTTAAATCCATTCCTTGCATCTCTCTAAATCTCAAAGCAAAGCACCTTTCAAATTTCCAAGGTGTTGAAATAGAAGAGATAGTTGTGCAACGTACCCATCATCCAGGAAGTAGCACTGCCAGGTAGTTGGGCTTTCATCCACAGAGTGAACAATCCTCTCTATCCCAAATACCTCCACAGTCTTACCTCCGACATCCATCTGCTTCAGACCCAGCTCACCCTGAACAGACAGACAGATAAGCACAAGGAGTCCACTCTTAAATCTCTGTCTGAACAAGAGCACTCACATAAATGTAAATACTTACAAAGGTGGTGTGGATGATGTGTAATCCCTGATCGAAGGAGATGAAGCGCATGTGTGCTGGTACTTTCTTCTTCAGAGCAATCAGGCGCATCAGCAGCAAGATGGAACCCTCTGTTACCAGCCCACTCAAGGTGGACTTGGGATAAGAAACACTCTCCTTTGTCACCTCCTGCATGCACATGTTCACACTAATGCATCTATTTTACATGGAAATGTAAATGTGGAAATGTGCTAATAGGATTTTAATGCAGGATTTCAGTCAGCTGGCTCACACAGTTGTTTCTCCACTCACCTCTCCTATAGTGGTAACTTTATCAATCATCATCTGCCCATTGTGCTGCACCATGTAACACCTTTTGTCCCAGCTGCGGCCTTCAAGCTATAGAAACAATTTAAAATGCAAAAATGAAAAATAAGAAAGATAATAAAAGGCAGATTGTGTTGAATGTTCTTCATTGGTGCAACAGCTACTCTCTCTCTTTCTCTCTCATTCTCTTTCTGTGTGTGTGTGTGTGTGTGTGTGTGTGTTCTGCTGGCAATGACTTACCTTTACATACTCATGGTAATCTTCCTCCAGCACCTCCAGGTTCGCATTCAGGTATGCTTAAAATATCAACGAAGATAAGAGAAAGATTATGAAGATGAGCTCCACTGAGTGATCTGTAAAGTAACAAAACACAAATATCAAAGTGTCTGGACAGTCCAAGCTCCCTGTCACCTGTCACTGTAGTCCCACAGGGGGAGCCGTCAATAGCCCCCTGACTCTGAGCATGCAACATCAGGCAGGGCTCCTGAGCTCTGTGGGCAAACTCTACAGTCACACTGAACCTCCCCAGGTCCGTGCCACCCTCTGAAACAGTCACCATAGAGTCCGGGAAAGCACACTTCTGGATCTCTGCAGGCTCTGAGAAAAGTGGGTGGACATCAGCTAGGACATAATACACAGTGGAGAAATTTTAAACGCACAAACAACCATCTGTAGCTCAGAAATGTGTTATTTGCAGATTTTGCATATACTGAGTGGCTTGTGCAACTGAAAGGATGTCAAAAGCAGACGGTGTCAGCGCAAAATCTCATTTCGGAGCAAGTTCAGTCTCCTGTTGACCAGACTGCCATAGAAAGAATTGACAGCTAACCCACCGATGCTGGACATAAATATGATCGCTTCGTCCGAGGCTCCTCTACTCTGCTCTCCGTGGCTCGGTCCTGCAGAGCCCACCAAGGGCCCGACAGGAGCCTCGTCCTCCGGCGGAGCTTCCATTCAGTTCGCCGCCTTGTATCTTCGGCAGGCAGCTTTGGTCGTTAAATAAGTTTATACCCAGCTGTAGCAGCTTTACATGATACGCTTCTCACATGACAGGTAGGTTATTGTTGACATTTTTGAAGCTAGCTGTTTTTTATTGACTTCTCTGAGCTGCGTCTTCACCCACGGAAAAAGAGGAGTCGTGTCTTGAGTTGTCATGGAAACGACGCTGCAGTACCGTAAAGACGGATCGAAGTGCGTCGCCGAATCTGCAATTGAGCAAGGTACCGTAATTCCTACCAAATGAAACGAAAACCTACAGTTCTACAGTGTTACATAGAGGACCATTAGCACCTGAAAAAAAGTTAATGAAAATACAATTGAATATTCAAAATATGTATTCAAAAATAGTCACAAAAGTTTGTGACTAGATAATTGAGGTACAACACACACTTTAAAAGACAAATAGAAGTAAAAAAAAATGGCAGAATGTTTTACTGTCAAAATACAGATTTATTTATAATAAAATATATAACTTTTATATTAATCCTACATAAATATTTTAAAGCTTGATTGGTCTTGTTCAAATAATGGAGGAAACATGAATAATGTTTAGTGTAAAGCATTGAATCATCAAAGTTTCGTCATTTAAATAAATATACACAAGATTCACTTTTTTATTATGAACTAATTTATTAAAAACTGTAAATGACACCATGAGTGAGCATTTCAGGTTTGTGTTTAAAAAAAGCTCTCAAAAAGTGTTGTATAATAGGTCAACTGTCATTAGAACTTGGACCATGGACCATGCTGTGCTCCCTTTTGTCTGATACAAAAATGTATGAAAGATTAAAAAAACAAAAGCTCTAAAAAGATAAAAGAAATTTACAAAACCCCTCTGACTAAACCGATTACATAAAATGATGTATATAGTGTCTGCATGATTTCTGGATATTTAGCTGGTGGGCTTTGGTGACAACACAAGTTTCTTCCTCAGGGTATGCCTCACTTCAGGCATCTGCTTTCTTTCAGAGGCCTCTTTTTGGCTTACTTGGTTGTTGACACGGAGGAGGATGCTTTGGATTTCTTCTTTCCTAAAACAATATAGAGCGTTACAGCAGAAATTATGATCAAATAGTAAACAGTGTACACACTAAAGTAATAATTATATCACATCATATCTTAAAATATTGCTTATATTATAAATATTTCTATATCTCAAGCAGCAAACTTAAATATTAAAATTGAGTTCATATTTACTTTGGACAGCCTTCTTCTAGCTGCTCACACAGGGACTGAACAAACCAGCTCCCATATTTTGGATGTCTAAAGGAGACATAATCTTCGATTGTGGCAGTAGTAACAAGAACATCAGCTTCTTCAGGAATGGATGATCCAGAACAATCAGCCTCGAGATCTTTTAACGACACTCCACGATGTGTTTTGTTTCCCTGGCAGGCCTGGATGAAGAATAGTTTTGGCTTGCTGGTGAGAGGAGACTCATCGGTTGCCTTGAAATTTCTGGTTATTTGTTTAATGGAGAGCGGCTTCAGATCGACCCCAAGGACGGAACCCAATTCTCCATGACTCAGAATACAGCAGACAAATGCATCTCCATGTTTAGGAGCCTGCTGAAGATCAATGAATTCTGTGTCAGACCACTCCATGACCTTGAACTCCTGCAGCTGAGACACATTACTCAGAGTAGCAAAGCACTTCAGTGTCCGATCCATGTGGTCCTGGGTCTGGTCTTTACACATCAGCACTTTGAACCCCAGCCAGCTGAACACCTTTGCCAAATAATCTGCAGGACAAACATTTAATTGTCCATCATCAACAAAGAGGACTACTGTGTAAGATATGGAAGTTGACTATTCTATAACGTACCAGCATCTTTGTTGGTTCCCCTCCTCATTTGGCTGCCCGTGAAAATCTCATTGTTTATGATCAAACAAAGACCGACAGGATGGCTTTTGATCTGGTACAGTTCATCCTAAAAACATTGGACCAAATATAACATAAATACACAAAGACTTTCAGTTAATCCTTAATTAAGCGGTAATTTAACTGTCTTCACTGAATTAAATTGAATGAATTTAGTGAAGACAGTGAAATTACTGTCTTCACTAAATTAATATATGAAAGTGTGTATATGTTCGTAGGGATTAACAAGCACTTTATAATTATTATTGAAAGTTTTTAAAATCTTATTGTGTCTCTTCATCAAAGGCTAATTAAATACACGGACTGATCTGTTTGTGTATCTCATAAAGAGGTCACCTTTTCTTTCTTGTTGCCTTGTGACACAGCACCTGAAGAAATCAAGGAGTAAGAGAGAGAAACTGAATTACCTCACCTCCAAACATTAAATCAACAATGCTGATTAAAGCTTGAGACTTTTGCTTCAGCTCTGAGGAATTGTGTTAAATGCTCTCCACAGTCCTTTCTAACCTATTTATTGATGTTATCTTACCGTCATCTGAACAAGGGATGGGCTGCAGAAGGGGGCCAGTGTCATTCAGCTTGTACTTCATCTCAGGGAAAGTTGTTTGAACTTCCTCATCAGCTTGCAGGAGGTTCAGGAACTCCTTGCAGGTGTCTTCTCCTTTATTTACGATCTTGTCTACCAGCTCCACAACGTGGCCCTCTACATTTACATTGTTGATGCTCTTCAGGTTATTGTACTCACGTTGAGTTATCAGGTCTTTCGCCGAGACTTTGTTGAGGATGAATAAATAGTCCCCAGTCAAAGTCGAAACAATGTCTGGTTTGTTGCGCTTCAGTGTTCCTTTGGCTGACATGCTGAGTCTGACGAAGACAGAAACAAATAAGATAACTTATGGCAGGAAATGAGAGCTAGTTTTGTCCTGTTTCCTCCCGAGTGCACCCAAATAGTGTGTTTTTAGCTTAAGGCGCATGTGAAAATACATGCAACATTAAGCAATAGCATTGTATTATCGCACAACCAGGAACGCGTTAGAGTATAGTTACTGCTTTGTTCACTCAGTAATGGGATTACAGCTACACAGAATTTATGCTCAACATATTTTCAATTCACATTTTTCATTTAGCTTTAAGCTTTATGATTAGTTTTAATAGCCTAACTACTGTAAACTCCAACTAACTTTTGTCATTTCCGCATGTTGGTGCATCTGAGCGCACGGTACTCCCAGAATTCATCAAAGAAAGCGAAACCTTTCTCTGATAGCTCAGCTCGTCTCATGCGGACACCGTCCATGGAAACAAAGCTGGCTGCTGTGGCGGCGAGGACAGACTTACTGTCAGAAAGTCTCCGGTCAGATTCAGGTGAGATTCCGGTCAGATTCACCTTCAGGAGGTCTGCTGCAGTTGCATGTGTTGGTCCGATCCAAGTCCACCAGCATGTGGAGCGGATATAATGACTCCTCTCAGCGGCTGACCGGGAGTTACTGCAGCCGCCGTCAACAGATCTCCAGTTCCAGCCGTAAGCCACCGGAGGGAGGTCAAGACACCGCGCTTACCAAAGAAGAAGAATACCAACGCCATAGGTATTATTAGTCACAAAATATAAGTCATCATTTCCATTCTTCGTATGGCTCCCTGGTGGTCTAGTGGTTAGGATTCGGCGCTCTCACCGCCGCGGCCCGGGTTCGATTCCCGGTCAGGGAACAGAGTTTTTGACCTCCCCAAGCTGTAAATTGCACTGTTATTGACCTTTGAGGACTCTATTTGTCTTGTTTTGTGTTTTGTGTAGAATACTTTACTAATTCCTGATCTCAATGAATTCAATGATAAATGGAAAGATATACATTATAAATACCAGTTTATCATTTGAATGATAGGCCTGTTTCATCCATCTTTGGTCAGAACAAACAAACAAACAAATAAAGAAACTTTGAAACAGGCTGGTAACACAGAGCTGGTAGTGAGCCAGGACCCTGTATCAGGACACAGGACAGAAAGAGCACAGTATGTGATACCATAATGAGTTTTAAGCCAAGAAGATCTGGCAGATTTTTCTAGCTGGGTAAACCTAGCCCTGCAACAGCTATACTTTTACAACACTGAATTCTACTGTCACTAGTATGATGTTGTCATGTTTCTAAGTAACTTGGCTGACCTACAAACAATCACCCAAAGTGATAAATAAAATGTATAAGTAACAGACCATTTTGTGTGGGCATGTTTTCCTGATCGCACCAAAGATGCATCATGTCCCTTTGTCAGTGGCCAATTTTCGGGAACACTGAGAATGATGTGTTTCTATTTGAGTCATACGTTCATCAGAACCTGTTCCCCTTTTACTGACATCTCTCTTCTAATGAAGACAACCAGAGCATTAGATTGTGCCTATTCTAAAACATGACATTACGGTGCAGCTGTGAATGCTGCTGATATTAATGTCAACTACCCACCTGATTAGTTTTATTGTCAATAGTTCATCTGTTATCACTATTAACACTTTGAATAAGTACATCTTTCTCTTCTGGCTTATTCTCTTCTTTCATTCCTTCCCTCCATCGTTTGTTCCCTATGCCAAAGAGATTGTGTTTTTACTGGTACTGGTTTGTTTGTGGGTTTGTCATCAGCAGTATGTACTACATTTGTTGGAAGGGTGGTGCATGTGCTGGGGAAAGACCCTGAGGCAAATGTGGAACATTTACAATTATTTTTTTATTTTTTTATTTTTTTTCTGTAAGATTTGATTCACATTGTCTAACACTGGCCTTGGCAGAGATTCCTTTTACCATTCCACAATTTATTTTGTCCTTATTTCCTTTTAAATAACAACATATCTTTCTTCTTTCACTGCCTTTACCTGTTCTTTTGAAATTCACCATAGAAAAACATGTTCTTTCCTTAATTTTCACTATACTTTCACTTTTCGTGCACAAAAATTTCAGTAATTTGCATTTTCCAAGAGTTCAATTACTTTCCAGCAACTTTCCACCTCTCACTTGCAATTTCTTCAGAAGTGGCTTTTTCCTCTTGAGTATTTCTTTTCACATAGGGCTAGTTTTAGTGCATCAGCCTTGACATTAAAGTAAAAAGCCAAGCATACTGGCGTGATTAAAGTTGAATGTGGCGGTGTATTGCTGTGAAAGGCTGCCCTGGCTTCCTGATGCCTCTTATTTCCCCAGATGTGTCATTAATCTAAGTGACACCACTCACAGACTCACAGTCAGCGACAGGGTGTGGGTGCAACAGAAGGTAAAAAACTTGTTCTTCTTCTTCCTATTTACTGTCGGACATCATTACACCAAAGCACTACACAAGGGGAGATTTTGTGTTAGATTTGTGTAAGAAGGTTTACACATAGAGCAGATAATAGTTAAGGAATGTTCTATGTCCATCTATGTGTGTGAAACAAAACAAAAAACAGTCAAAATCAGTTGTTCCTGACTCTCTTGGTTGTGAGTTAATGTTCTTAAAACTCAGTCTCACGTGACTGATAAAATAATAAGCACTCATAAGAGGAATTTTTTATTTTATTTTATTTTTTTGTACTTTATGTTTTACTGGCAGTCAACCCCTTCATGTAAAATAACCCAAAAGGGGAAGTATGAAAAGTCAGGAAATTACTTGCATGTGGCTAAAGTAATACACCACCATATATGATCAGTGTGTGTTCCTGTATCTCTCTTTGTCTTTCTTTCTTTGTATGTGTGTGTAAAATCCCTAGGTTGACGATGAAGTTGTTTTTTGTCCATCCAGAATTTTGGTCCAGTGTTCTGGTTTTATTTGCCATACAAGGTATTGTAAGACTTTTATTATTACAGACTACACACACATACACACTAAATCTAATTCTTACCTTCATGTTAAAGTCCTCAAACACAACTAATACCTTGCAGACGTGAAGACAAAAATTCCACCATTCACAACAATGCTAATGGTCTGAATCACAAAAATACATGTAGACACTTATACACCCACGTATTATGAGTCTATGAACTGTACGCACAATGTTTTCACAGTGACAAAGGGTGATGAGGATATCTGTTTCGAGGAAAAGGATGTGAGAATCTAAATTATTAAACTTCTAGAGATCAGGAGAAAGGCTCAGAATATAGAGTTATATTTTGATTTCTATGTCCTCTTCTCTGTGTTATGAAATTATTGCAGGAATACATTGTGACAAAGGAACATGAAAACTTTACCTGCATCCTTTATCCAACAAATCTACTCAACTGCTCTTGGTCACTCCAGGGTTTAGAGAAAGATGTTCAGCTTTCCGTCTACATCAGGTGCTAATATGTTGTTTATTTTTAAAATGAGAAATTTACATTTAGGATAGCAGGGCAGTCAGTATCTAACGGAATATTTTTTAGGAGGAGATAGAGGTGTATTCATTTTCTAAAAATCAAATAACATATTTGATTTGAATGTGTAACTCTCTCTCTGTCTCTTCATTCAGTATTTGTAACCATGAAAGTATAATTCCTTCTCTGAGCCAATCGTCCAATGCAAGAGTCGACTCAAGGGCATTCACTGTCCCGAATGATGACATGTCACACGTAATACTCCAGTTTAATGAGACGCTGCACAGCACGAAGAAGTCAGCCATCAAGAGTTACACATATGAAAAGTCCGCAATAGGTAATACCTAATTTCTCTCACATACTGAACAAAAGCTAAAGAGGCACAAACGTAATAGTTTTTCTGCCACATCTGAGTATTTTTCTTTTTTAGTACATTACTTCACTGCCGTATTATTGAGGATTTTCTTAAGGTTTTAATATCATTCCTAACATAAATTATGGTTTTTATTGTGAGAATCCAGCTCCATGTTAAACCATTTTTCTCAATCTATGGTTAAGATTTTTTTTCTTATTACTTGATTACTAAGGCGGCTCTGACACCACTATAATTGTATAGTGGTTAATATTTGGTGCCAGTTTTGGGCCGACCTAGCCTTTACTTTTGGTACAATAATTCTACTCTTCTTTATGTAATATGATTTTCTGTATGTATGTTCCGCAGAGGTCCTATCTCCACCCTCTCACCTCTCTGCAACAATCAAAGATGAAGATCTGTCGGTGACATGGACGGTGCCCAACAACATATCAGGACCTGACTGCTTTGTATACCAGCTGGACCTGGGTGATGAGGTACAGCCTGCCTGCTTGCATGGATTACTATGGATGTTAATGAATGTTAATGTTAATTCCGATTAAAAGAAGAGAATACATGAGATACAGCAAATATATTATTTTGTTTGTGTTTTGTTTTTTTTTTGTTTTTCCTGTACTTAGGAACAGGAATAAGATTTTAATCTTTTCCTAACAGGTAAAAACTTTGGACAGTAAGCTGTCTTATACAGAGCCCATAGCAGATCCCACACACACCTACAAAGTGAGGATAAGGACAAGGAAGGGCGACATATGTTTTGGATCTGCTCACTGGAGTGAATGGAGTCCCACTATTAGTGAGTGCTGCTGTTTAAGTCATTTGATGATTGGGTGATGCATGGAAGCCTGATGACACGCTGTTATAGTCCTGAAATTAACAACCTCTTTACAGCCATCTCCATCTTGTTTGCATCTTTTAGTAGTGGAAGCAGTGAACCAGTCGGTTTACAAACTTAACACTGTGTTGATCATCTCGATTTCACTTGGAATACCCATGATCCTCGTGGCTTTGATGCACCAGCAGAGGTATGGCTTCTTGCTCTGACTTAAAGCCTAACCTGTTCACTGACCTATCTCACACACACTCAAACTGCTCCTTGTACACTTTCTGCCCATCCATTTTATTATCAACTTCTGTTAGCTGTTACTTTATGCATTAAACTGACCCAAGTCACAAAGTGATGACTTCAAGTCAGAAAAAAGTGCTGCATAGGTGGTGACAGCAGTTTACTTTCTGAAAAGCCACAAAATAGGCTAAACTTCCTGAAGATGCGTGTGTGTGTGTATTCCAGGTTGCTCAAAATCCTGTTTCCTCCAATTCCACGCCCCCCACAAAAGTATAGATTCTTCTTGGAAAAAAATGACACATTTACAGTAAGTGCATGCATACATCCATATTATAGATACTTACTCACAAGCACAAGTGAACAAAGGATGCCAAAGTTTTGCTTGTTGTGCCTATCTCCAGCTCTCCCCTCCTGTCCCATCATCCTCAGATGAGGAGATCACAATGGTGGATGACGTGGATCAAAATACAGACAAAATTTCTATTCCGCAAGCACCAAAACTGTCTTAAATGTTAAATTGGATTTTTATTGTTTCATAGCTTTACGCTTTGCCAAACACAAAGTTAATTTTCAGCTATTGCGATAATTTAAAATGTTTTAGTACAAATATTGCTGTATGATGTAAGAATTAAAAACATTTTTCTAAATATTCTAATAAAACATATTTTCTATGTCTGAAGTATCTGGAGCTGGTCCAGAAAGTGGAATATATTCATATTAAAAATATGTGGAGCTTTTTGTGACAATAAAGTTGCCTTGACTTCTATGATTATCCATCTGTTATCTATGCTGCTGATTGGCCAGGGTTGGTTGGGGCCGGAGCCAGTCCGAGCTGACACTGAGGGAAGGTTGGGTTCTTCCTCGACAAGTAACTAGTCTATAGAAGGACTGACATCCACTATAGAGACAAACAACCATTCACACTTAAATCTACAGCTTATTTACAGTCCATGATTAAGCTAAAGGTGTTTGTCTTTGGACTGTGGGAGGAAGCTGGAGAACCAGGAGGGAACCCACAGAGACGCAGGGAGAACATGCAAACCCCTCGCAGAAAGGCCTGGAATCAACCAAGGACCTTCTTGCAGTGAGTTGACAGTGCTTACCACTGAACCACCATGACAGCCTCTTTTAAGATTAATAAAAACATAATCACAAAATGTAGAGTGAAGAGAGGCAGAAATGAGCATGGTAGAAAACAAGAATATAATAAAGCAAGGCAAATGCTAAATCTGCCTGAAAGCAAGAGTTGGTCAATGACAGAAATTAAATAAAAAAAACTCCCCAGTGCAGAAGACGTCACCTCTTCATCTGACCGTTGAATATTAAGATACAGCAGAAGTTATCTCACCTTAGCGCATTAACTTTTCTAGGTGCAGTGGACATATAACAATACCCACCAGGAAATAATCCACCATTCTTCAGTGGCAAAGTTTTTTTTCTACATATTATACAAACTGCTGCAAGGAGGATTTGTGAACTGTTTATTGCACTAATCTAGTTGTCTCCTGCCTCCAGTCTTTGTGCTGAACTAAAGTTCCAAACCTCACAAATTTTAATTCCATAATAATTAACACAGTTATTGTTTCCTGAGCAAGAGGAAGAAAATTATCTGTAGAAAGCTTTGCTTTTTTTTTTTTTTTTTTTGTGAAAATATATTGTAATTAAAGGGAAAATTATTAAACTATCGTAATGCCTGGTAAAATGCTATTTTTAAAGAGGCTGCAGCCAAAGGTTGAGAGTTGTTAAATAGCTGCTCAAGAACAGCATTCCATATAGCTAACAACATTTTGCGCAAAGTAGAGTTTTGACTTGAATTTTATAATTTGACCTTGGATGTCTCAAAGGGATGGTTCAGCTCAGTATAGCTAATCTGAGACCTCGAGGCTGACAGGTTGGTGAGAGATACAAGGCTGGGAATACTGCACACACACCCTTTGTTAAGCGATTGTTGTCCATGAGTTGAAAGATCAGAAGGCACCAATGACTGTGAGAAACCTACATAAAGTCACAGAATAAATAACTGTGGCAGTTATGGAGATCTGCTTTTCTAGCAGCACTATACTTCCTGTACTGTTACCCTCAGACAGGCTGACCTGTTAGAGTGGCATCAGATAAAAAATCTGCACACAAACCACACAGATCAAAGAGATAAAATACACAAATGTATTATTTACACATGAGATACAAAAACCCCTGACATCATTCCATAATATTTCTTTCCTTTATGGCAAAAAAAGAACATAATCCACAGATTAACCACTATTATAAACTTCAACGTTTCCACACAGTAAAACATTTCAGTAAATCTACTAGGTGAAGAGGTAAATACTTGCTGAAACTGTTATTTAAGTAATACACATTGATATAGACGAATATATGAAGAAAAGAAAATCCGCAGATCTCCGATGTGCCATCATGTTGCCATCTTAGCTCCTTTCATCGCCAGTTCATCCACCTGATTAGCAGTGTTAGTGTGAGTGTAAAGACACGGCCTTATTAGAAGGTACTGCTGCTGCAGCTCATTTCCATGTAGGCAAACTCTGTGGAGGAGACAGCTGGGACTGTGTCAAAGTTCACCGAGTCACATTTCCTCTCTGAAAAGGCGTCTTTGATGTACAGAAAACACAAAAACATGCACTGCACAACATGCACACACTGTGTGTGTGTCTGTCTGTGTGAAAACATGCACCAGATTAAATATTTCAGTGTTCCATACTAAAACTAGAACTAATCAGATTTTCACGATTACTTTTGCACATTGGCACATGGAAAATACACGCAGTGACTAAGATTCAGCGACACGCTATCTCGCTTTCCAGCCACAAACCTACAACATCTCACTGTGTCTATCTTTAGATAACGTCCCGTCCTATTTCAAGATTTTGTGCTGTTAGACTTTCATGTTGAAACAGTTGAAATGGCCTGTATTCTTCTGAACTGAACTGAACCAGCATCCCTGAAAAGGCCCTTGTAGCCTCCTGCTCAACCCTAACTGAGAGTTGGACATCAAATGCTTGTGATCCTGAAGTTATCTGATTGTGGTGCAGTTTGTTCATAGACTAACATTAACTTTTATTATCTGGGTGTGTGTCCAGTACTCAAAAATCCTACATGCTAGCCTGGAACTAATATAGTTTTCTGAGTAAAATGATTGTAGACTCTTGTTCGCCATCATGTCTATTTTCTGCGATTATCCAAGAGCCAAAGTAAAAATCCCATGGGCTGCCATCTCAAAATATACATGCCCTGATACATTCTTAATATCTACGTTCCACTTTAACACGTCAAACACTATTTACTTTGTGTTTCCTGATAGCACACCACTGCTATATATTGTAACAGATAGTGTAAATGAGTGTGTGTGTGTGCATGTTTTATACCTTCCCCCAAGTTGATGTGCTGTAGCTGTGTTCTGTCCAGTGGCTCTGCTAGAGGGGCCATTCCCACACCAGAGGCAATGCCCCTTCTGCAGCTCTCTATTAAAGACTCTACTGTCCGAAATCTTTGCTGTCTGAACCCTGAAATCTGATCACACACACACACACGCCACAAGTAACCATCTTGTCTGTGCCTGTGTGGACAAACGTGACCTGTACGCAGATGTTCACCTACCTGAAGATGCCAGCCATCAGGGGTGTGTATGAGTCTGTAGGTGTGGACAAATGGCGTTTTCCTGTAAATCACAAATTTCAGTGATTTAAAAGAGTCCTTATTTGCTCTGAACAAGTGATTTACACACACACACACACACACATATATATATATATATATATATATATATATATATATATATACAGTATGTATATATATGTACAGAATGTGTACATGTGTTTGCGATATATGAATATGACATATATGAATGTTTCCAATAAAATTGTTATCTGTCAGAATCTTTTGCTTTGTCTGCAACAAACTCTAACTTCCTGTCTTTTCTTCTTTCAGTTTTCAGAAAGACCACAAACCCAAATTTAAAATACTCGAACTTTAACAATTATGTGCATAAATCACTCAATACATTATTATAGAACATTAAGTTGTAAAAAGGTTATAAAAAAGTAAGATTATGTCTGTGCTGCAGTAAAATGCTCAACACATCTGTTTTATGGTGCAGAGATATGACGAAGGTATTTCGTGAAAAGCAAACATCAACTCTTTACTCACAACTCTCAGCTGGTCTCTGCATATTTGAATAATCCCTTTATTTATAAAATGCGCTCAGTGTAGTCACAGATAAATTGTCTAAAGAAGAATGACTCAGCAAACTTATAAAGATATGACAACTGCACAAATAGTGAGTCGGCTCACCTCACACACAGACAGTAGGCCCCTTGCACGGTCTCGCTGTCTCTTAGCAGAAAGCTGCCATCATGTCCAAACCTCTCCAGCAGCCTCTCTGTGACCTCGCTTCCAATTCTCCCAAAGTAAAAAGACTGGACCAGTATCTTGCCCTGCTCCATTCCTCCCCACAAGCAGACACCAACGTTTGTGTGGCTGGGGGGTTTGGGTGGAGCAGATCAGACTTTTGAGCGGCTGTGTGATATCACGTGAAACGCTGAGAAGCAGGAAAAAGCTTTTCTGGTTTTCACCTTTCTCTCATGTGGCTGTATTTCACATTTTGCAATTTGAACAAAATATGTGATGAGTCTGCATATGTGTAAGGAAACTGAAGTGAGCTGCCTGATCTGAAACAGCAGATAAGGAACCAATTCATATAACACACAAAACGAGGTTAAAGAGTAAAAACCTTTTAATTATCTTTGTAAAAGGATAGTTTGACAACAGGATGAAGCCCAGCTGATGAATCCCCATTAAGTATTCCTGATGTGCTCAGGAGAACTAATCAAACTATGATTAAATAAACCAGGCAGAGCAAATTCAGGCTTCAAACTCTGGTCTACTGTAGGTACACGTACAGTGTCTGATCTTTATAGTGGAAATAAATCCATGTCATTGAGGAACTGGAAACCACATAAAAAAATCCCCTAAGCACCTTTTCAAATGTATATAAATATAAGTTTCCAAATGGTTAGCGAGGGTAATATATATATAGCTTCCACCTTTCTAACAGCCTGTCTGTGTCCGCATAAACAACAAAATTCTGCTCTTACAATAAAGAGATCTTTAAAAAAATATATATATATAAAATGTTGCTTATTGTTACATTAGAGAAAAGGTTGGCTGGATCAAGGAAACAAAATCTATTGTATTATATAAAACATTCAGCAGGTGGTGCTATAGAGCCAACCTGCTCTGAGGTTAGTGTTAGGGTCAGATCTACAGAGTAATACAGGGGAAGGAGGATTTTCTTTCATTATTTCCAGCTTTAAGAGGAACATCAGATTCATTAAAATTTTCTAAATTTGAGGTGACACCAGCTGCTGCAGCTTTACAGCAAGTAGAGCAGGTAAAACCAGACGAGACACCAACAGAAGTTCATTATTTTCATCACTGGAGCCCATTCTCATCCCAGAGTAAACGGGACTTTAATTAAACAACTTCTTGTGGCTAAATATCTTTAAATGTTGTAAGAGCCTAATCTTTACATTCAGACTTCTTGTGATTCTCAAACAACACCATGTCGGAGCCAGTCTCCTCATGGCAGTTCATTCTTGATAAAACAACTTGAACAAGTTGGACGGGCAATTACAGTCCAAAAAATGGCAGCTGCATCCTTTTTGATTGCTGACACATCAGAAAATGCTGAACTTAGAGACGGAGAAACTGAAGCTTTCTGAACCACTGAATCAATATGAAGCAATCGTGTTGAAATGGTTCAGCGTTTCAAAGCATTTAACAGAATTAAAGCTCTCCAGCTTTCACATGGCAGTAAAATCAGTATGTATAGTGTTTGAATATCTGTGCCAATGAACGTGTATGACTGTATGGCTGTTTTCTGATCATGTGTTAACCTTACCTATACCTCACTCTCCCTGGTTGTCAATCAATGAAATTAGCAATAACGCATGCAAAACTCTCTTCTCAAAAACCCAAGTAGTTCAGAAGGATTACACTCATTTATACATATTGTGGGAGTTTTAAGATAGTTCCACAAAGCGTTGTTCACTATGCCCCTTTGCTCTTCCTCTTTGGTTCTTATTGTCTGGCCTCCAGGGAGGTGATGGCTTCCAGCTCTGCAGAAAACCTCTTGCCCAAATCTCTGTTGGCCTGCAGGAATCCAGCCAGCATCCTTAACTGCTCAGTGTCCTAATGAAAAGGTTTTAAGAAGTTTAGATTAATAGTAATATTCGTCTATACTCAATTTGTGTGAATAGTGTAACTGTACATGAACATAGGTATTTATTCTTCACACCTGTGTCTTTGTACTGTCATCTGTATCAGCAGCAGCACATAGTAAGTCCTGAAGCCTCTCTTGTAGCACCTCAAATTCCCATTGGCTGATCACATCAGCACTAGTGCTCCATTGGTGGACACAGTCTTGCTCTAATTCATCCACTTCAGCAGAGTCCAGGCGGTCCAAACCAGGGACAGATATGGACAGATCAATGATCAACATCTGCACAAGGCCAAGAGAGAACAGCCTGCATTTAGTGGATAGATTGCTTTACACGCACATACATGAGTGTGCGCACACACACACACACACACATTATACTCACCTGATTTATTTCCTGTCCAGTTTTTGCCATCTGTGGTACATGGTTGAGCTGTTGCACAAAGTTTTTCAGAATGATCTGGTACTGTCTCATCCATTCATCTTCCATATGCATCTCACAGGAATGCATTAACTCATTCCTGCATCGGATCACCTGGACAGACAAACACACCACCACACACACACACACACACACACACAGCTTAGTTTAAAGGAACATATAGAATAGAACAAACTGGTACTGGAATAAAAATAAATCCATGGCTTTTTGCTTCCATATAAATTTGATTTTCTTTGTAATTACGACAGCCAAATGTGTAGTTGTTTACTTTAGCATTTAGCATTAAATACATTAGTAAACTTCCAGGTTACAGTTTCTTATGTACAACACACCAAGCAATTTATTCAAATATAATACATTTACTTAGACTGACATACTCACGCTGCTGCCAAGGTGTGTGTGTTATTTATTACTGCGTTTAATTTGTATTTCATGTTTTGTTTAGTTTGCTTAGTGCCAGTTAATCACAGGGCAGAACCTTTATCAGATACTGGAGATGAAAATTATCCTCCAACTCTGATACGCTACAACACATTTAAAAGTATTCTTGTTTTCATCTTTTATAAATTATGCTATTTTTACATTTCATATGATTGTGTGTTATGCAAGTTCATATCACTGAGTCAGAAGTTAACTCTGCTGTGGTGACATCACACAGACAGGACAGTTCAGCTCCTGTCATTGAAACTTTGACCTGCAGACAAGGACAAGCCGCTGCAGCTGCTGTTTCACGCTCCAGTTTCTCTCAGGTAAGATTGTTCCAAGTAGTGGATATGGGGAGTGAACATTTTTATCTGATAGGTCACTGTTTTCATTAGTTCAAGTTAAGTTACAGCAATTAAATTAAGATGTACATTGATCATGATAGATATGCAATCTTTATTTTGGACAAGGCCGTTTTAAGGAGGAAACATTGCTTCTTTTTTTTTTTTTTTATCCAAGTTTTATGTGTCCAAATTGTTAAGACTGACTTGCATTAGGAGAAATTTAACATTGGTTTAAAAGCTGCAATCATTGCACTGGTGGTTTTTCAGCTTCTCATGAGCTATTTGTGGTGATTTATTGCACAACTTACTACAATGCTATTATGATCTTGGAGATGTGAAAAGGTCAGTTACAGTTATATTTCTGCTCCTGTGCCACGGTGTAATGACTACTTGTTGCTAAGAAAGAAAAATACTGATTCAAAAAAAAAAACAACAACAACACAATTACAACCACATCGAAATAACTTCATCCCTAACTGAACAGTTACCTATCCAAACTGGGTGGTGCACAATAAAATACAACTACTGGCTGGCTAAAAACTCTGAGCGACAAAGTGGCAGATAATCATCCTGGTGCAGAGGCAAGATTATGAGCTGTTTCAAAGCCACACGTCACATCCAGCTGCCTCGAAGTGTTGTCTCTACCTGATCCCTGTCTGCTTTTCCCGCCTGTTTAGTAGACTCTCTAGTAGATTCTCCAGCAAGAGAAGAAACTCGCTATGTTACAGTGCCAACTGAAGGACAGGGCAGAGCAGCAGGAGACACTCTTCTGTCTTCTGTTGGTCAGCAGCCAAATCAGTGTATTGACTGGAGTTTTCCTCCTTCTGCTCCTTTGCACCACTTCCCCTATGGCCAATTCCATCCCAGGGAATGCCATCCCATCCCATGGGGCCCGGTGCTGTATGGTTTGCCTAATAGTACGCTCTGCCATTGCCCCTAAAAGCAATGGCCCTTGTTGGCCATCCACTCATGGTTAAAGCTCAGACTGACTTCTGGACAGGTTAAGCTCTGGGCTATGATGTTCATTCGGTGCATGAACATTTTGTTGCCTGCTCTAAAGCTTGTGCCTCACCAGATACCAGAGTTTTTACATTTTTCAACAAAATCCAGAGCTACATGTACTTCAAGGTGGGTATTAACTAGGCATGGACCAGATCTCTTCGCCCTCGAGGAGACTATGACTGTGTTGTAGACTTGAAAACAAAACTTCATGATAATGATTGGAAATCTGGATAACTCATCCATGCTGCACTTTACAATGGAACTGAGGAGGTACAGAGAAGAAACGTGTGGTGCTTTTCTCCCACTGTGTTATAGGGAGTAGGCTGTCCAATGAAATTTTAGTGTGGTTCTTAAACTGCACTAAGGCTTGACAGCAGGCGCTCCAAAAGAGTGGTGAAAAGCGGCAGAGAATCATCGAGACCAGCCTCCCATAGATCACCTGTCAACATCAGCCGCAGTCTGAG